>NC_054468.1:123568704-123868704 GCF_017639515.1 Carcharodon carcharias
AAACAAAGCCTGGCAGTTAACTACCAGTCATCATCCACTGGTACATTCTCCTCTACCAATCAGAGTCCATTTGCTAACCAATCAGCACTCTCTTCTCATATGGTATAAATATGTTGTTTCCCTTGACACTGGTATTTTCTTGCGACTTGTCCTGATGAGTGCAAGACGAAAAGCTTCAAGAAAAAAATCTTTTTCAGCAATAATAAGCTACTGTAACAGTTTACAGCTAAGACGTTTTGTGGACTACCTTTTTAAATTGGCACACAGTTCAAACAATGTTACAACAGGAAATAGTTTGACATTACAAGATTTCACATATTCTAGCATACGTTCAGTGTTTTCAGTTGGCAATTGTAATTAGTTTAATTTTCTAAAGTTTATACTGTACAACAGTTAAACAATGACAGAAGCAGAGAATAAAGATGGACATTGTGCAAAGAGTTTGATTGGCCCTTGTGGTGCAATTGAAGGAGCTGTCTTTCTTTGATTTTCCATTTTAAAAAAAGCTTTGATCTCAGTTCAAGTCAATTCAAGAACATCAACTGACAAGGCGGCTTGAAACACCCCAATGGTTAGGCCTAAATGCCCCACCAAACTATGTCATTTTAATAGGCAACCACTGGAAGGTAACAAGCAAAAAAAAAGCTAAAATAAGTTATTGAAGGAGCATGTGACTCCTCACACTTAACTGCGTTCACTCTATTTTCTATACCTCTCTATGCTTGTACTTCATTCTGTTGCCAGCAGCAATGACATGCATTGTGACTAAAAAGAAGAGTTTCTACTTTAAAGTATTGTTTTGTACTAGTTCATGTCAGCACAGGTCACAGACACAGAAATGAAAAGTCACTGGATTGCCATGGCACAAATTGTCTCGGCGGCTAAAATCAAACAAAGCCCAATTAAACTAATCATAACGTCCCACTGAACACAAGGAAGCTCACCTGGTATTTCTGGAATTGAGCATGAATTCCCAACTCTACCCAGTACTTGGTACTTTAATTACCCAGGCCAAACACTGTGAAATTGCTTCTCTGATCTGCTAATGGGTGAGAAATCCTGCCGATGTGGTTTCATGCCAAGGGGCCATTGCAAGATGCGGCAATGTTACTGATGGCATCCTAATGGAGATGACACTTCCTAAAACTCAAAGGGAAAATTAACGGGATGCAGTTTACAATACCAGTGATTGTTCATTAATTACCAATTTGCTCACTGCTGGAGGCTAGCCATTACAGTACTCCGGATAAAAGTATCAATCGATTCTGAAGACCACCCATCAACACTGATGGAGGAATGTACAGAACAATTAATATTAACTATTATCAAAGGCACTTGAGATATCTCGTTTGTGAAATAAAAGTCTTATTGGCTTAATAGTGCCACTAGCAGGCATTAGGCAATGGAATACTAGAAGATAAAACCCTTTCATTAGTTCAATACTTCAGTCAAATCCTAAAACCATAAACTATTAGAACTGCTATCCATAATTCTTGGGAGATCTTCACCCCACTTAAACAATTACACAGTTCAAGTTTACACAATGGCCTTAACAAGTGTTCAATTCAGTTTACAAATTTATCTCTTTAAAACCATTACAGGAGTTATTATTTTAACTGCCTGAAATATTCTGGATTGATGGCATTATTGTAGACTAATGACTGAGCTAGGAATGATGCTGTTTAACAGACAACATAAAACTCAGATTTAATTGCCAAAGTGGATTTTTAGCTGACATTTTAAAAATTGAAATTTTGGTTTTAATAAAGAAAATTATTCTTTATTCTGAAAAGAGTAAATATTTAAATAAAATTTAAACAATTGTCAGAGGAATGTTTGAATCTTTGCATCAGGAGACCTTTTCCTATAACTCTTTTCTTAGCTCTGTATTTTTTGTTTATAAATTTTGCACAGGTTTTTTTATTATTTAATATTTTAACTTAAGAAGCGTTGTTCAAGTAAAGACCATTCAGCCCATTAAGCACACTCCCTTTCACAGGCCATCTTCCAGGACATAAAATCCATTAAATCACTAGAGGGAGCTTATTTCAAGAAATGCTTTCAATCTACAACAGTAACATAGTGAATTTCCACAGAGTCTGTACCTACATCTCCTCTGTTCCACTCTGGCCAGACACACATCATCTTCCCCTCCTTTCCCACCTACACCCCCTTCAAAGTATCCTAACAGCAAATCATTCATTTTATCCTGTGGAGTTTTCTCGTATGTACAAATTCACATAACCTCTAATAAGATTCTTAACCAGATATTAATTCAGCTATTTAAAGAAAATAGTTCAACACTACCAGATAAAGCGTTTTCAATATCAGTCTGCAGCTACTCTGCGGAGGGACAGGGGATCAATACATGGGGGAGGATCTTCCCGTTGGCGAGCAGGGGTGAGGCCCGCTCGCTGCGCATAAAATGCCATGGGTTGACGTTGGGTGGAACTCCTGATGTCACCCCGCATCATTTCCTTTTACAGGTCGGCGGGGGCACAACTCATTCAGCTGTGCACCCACCAACCTGTCAACAGCTTATTGAGGCCATTTAAAAAGTAATTAACATCATTAATGGACCTGCCCGTCCAGCCTTACAGTTGGCGGGCAGGCCGGGAGCCCTGACAGGCTTAAGAAAAAGCATGAAACCTCATCCACGAGCAGGATGAGGTTTCACGAGAGCTTTTAAATATTTAATAAAGGTTTCAGTAAAAGTGATGGACATGTCCCAACTCATGTGATAGTGCCACATGAGGGGACATGTCAAGGAAATCTTGCTATCATTTGTTTAACATTGCTTAATTTGGAGCAGATCTCCCTAAGGCAGCACTTAGCCTCAGGGAGATCAGTGCGCTCTTTCGCACGCAACATTACAGTCCTAGTTCAGTTTTAGTTTCAACAAAATATTGAAAAACAATCAGTTTGAATGGTTAAAGCCTTCCTGAAATCTTCATAACGCCCGGTGAGTGAAGGGGGCTGCCTGGTGATACAGCCCCTTGCATCTGGACAAATCCACTGGTACTGTGCCTTGCACACATTTCTTGTTTCAGTGGGTATTACCTTATATAACAGGGAGACAATAAACTTCATTGATCATTCCGTAAGACGTTCATTGGTCCCAATCTCTCAATGCTGTTTGTTTTATTTCCCTTGTATTTTCAGCTGGCCGTGTAACATATGTCTGCCCGCACAACCTGGATCCCAAGATGCTCTCTCTCATTACCTGTTCACCTACCTTTGAGACAATTTCTCTCAATCCATTCCCCTTTTCTTCATCTATTCCATGGTATCTGTCTCTCTTTCCCTGTCCCTCAGGTCACAGGAAACAAAGTTATGAGTTCCTTAGTCAGAGACAGACCCTTGTGCATATCAGGGCTGTTAGTGTTCTTATTAAAAAGTGATTATTCTTTTCTGCACGTGGTGCTGCCTGGCAATTCTAAACTTTTATGTGAAAGATGAAATCGTAATCAAGCAAGTTTGTCTGTTTACATTGCAGATATTGCATTAGGTCCTCCAGACAAGTGCAGCCTTCTGGTGACTGGGAAACAATAGGTTGAGGAAGAAGGTTGTACCTGGAGCCCAGGAAATAGTGCTTGCATGTTGTATACAGGAAAGCTTCCCAGCACTAAGCAAGATTCTCCCTTCTCCCAACTAGTGGCATTTCTGAGTTCAGTCCACCAAATGGCTGATGATGTCCCTTCATCCCCTTACTTGCTGTTGTCCCTCAGAGGTTATCCTTATCACCCTTTTACTGTAATACCACAGCTACCATTCATAGCACCCACTTGCATTCATCCTTGCCATGGCCCCACTGACTTAAATTCCTTTTCCCCTCAAGTCCTGTTCTCTTCCATCGCTCTTCTCCATCACTCTCTCTTTCCTCCCTTTCCTTTGTCTCCTATTCTATAGTCTCTTAAACATTGGTTCCACTGTTTCTCCATCCTTGAAGTGTTGACCATAAATATTCAAATCGATCTTGATTACCTGTGTGCAATACTAAGGAAAATGGAATAGTCACCCAGATACTTGAGGGTAAAAATTTGTCTGGGCATGTTTTCAGGCTGAGAATCAGTGCTACACCAAAATTGTTGGCCTGTAGAGACCTTTCCAAGTGACTGGTTCCTAAGGGATAGTTTTAAGAGCAAAAATGGCCATACAGAAATGATCAGAAGTAGATGAAAACATTGGGTTAATGCTGTGGGTACACACCACATACAGATACGCTTCCCCAGTATGTTTATTTGGAAGTCAACAGAATATTACAAGGGAAGATAAAACCAAACAAAAGCCAGGAGCATTAAACTATACGACTGAAAACTCTATGGGTGCATTTACTTATGGAATAACTAATTTATGAATTAATTTATGTAGGACCATTAAAAGATCTAAAAATAATTGTCCATGAGTTTGAAATTTTTGCATTATATTTTATTGGAATCAATCCTGGTTTGTAATCTGTAAAATTACAGTTTGCTTTCTATGCCCAGTTGTTACTTTTAATGGAAGTATACGGAGAACCTATATTTCATCCACAAACTTAAATGCTTATATAACTATTACAAATATTTATTTGTCCTTATTCTTGATGGCATTATTAAACCACTGTCAGAAAAAACTGCATTTTTTTCCAATTCACTGTAATGCTTTCATGCCCTCTATCTATAATATGCCCTTGTCAATTTTACTATATGGCGCAACCCTCCTCTTGGAATATCAACTATACTTCAACAATACCGTTTAACATTATCACCCACCAAACAGCCTGTGTGTCTGAAATAGAATAGGTTTCATTTATGTAAGAAAAAATGAAGCTGGAGATAAAAATTCTGATTCTGAATTTATATCACAAGGTTCTGAATTTATATCACAAGGAAGCAGAACACTTTAATCATACTTTTTAACTGTAATCTTCAAATAATGCATATCAAAGACTGCATGCAGTCTTGCATAAAAGCCAAGATTAACCAAACATACCTTTTAAAAGGAATGAAATTATAGTTAAACTTGCAGGTAAAATGAAATGCCACTTACCACTGCCCTCTGTTTTCATTTGTGTTGTGCACCACAATTTTGCTAATGTAGGTTTATTTGCAACCAGAAGCTGATTAAAACAGGCAAATATCATAGCAGCCTTCTCAAACTTTTGTGACACAACCCAAAATTTGCAAATTTGATAATGCACCAAATGTTGCCAGTACAAACAATTCCTATTCGTACCTCCTTTTAAAGTATCTACTTTACTGACACATTCTACCATTTTACACATTATAATTCATGATTTAATGACTGAGCACTGAAAATTTGGAGAAGTGTAGAGAATTCTCACCTTATAACAATAGGCAAATAGAATATCATTCCTTTTTCTGGGTGACCCAGCTCACTTATTGCATGAGGAACCAGGAAAGGTTCATCTTGATCCCCAGCCCATGCTGAGTGGCAGCAGGGTGTTGCAATTGGCCTCAGTATCTGGGTTAGGCTTAGAAAATTTGCCAGGATCCCTGTTTCCTATCAGCACCCAATGTAGGAAATGCACATGAATTGATACAGAGCAAGGCAAGGACAAAGCTCTGCTGTTTCACCGTCAATATACTGCTGCCATCCACTGTCAACAGTCATAACTGAATTATGGCTTTGATTGAGAAACTAGAAAGTCACGGATACAAAAACAATATTCCAGCAAAGGAAACGCCTGGAGGCGGTGCGGGCTGTGGTGGTGGTGGTGGTGGTGGTGATGGGGGGGGGGGGGGGTTGGGCGGAGGGGTGGGGGAGAAGAAAATTAGCAAGGAAAAGGAAACTTTTCAACTGAAATTGGTAGATGTCTTCCGGAGTTGGCCACTGGTAGAGTATACCTGGAGTACAGGCTCTGACATTCACTGTTATCCCCTGCAGCCTGATTCCAATACCACAGTGCCCACTACATTAATTCAACAATATATGACTGACGAGGTAAAAACACCATATACCTTACAGACAATGAAATCACCCAGAAATGGAGAGACAGACAGTGGGATTCATCAATACTAACTTATGCAATACATAATATTTGTGCGGTGTGGTCATTTTAATTACAAAAGAATACTAACATAAAATGTTTGTTTGTGAAACACACGTTTCTTTTTCCACAGATGCTGCCTGACTGGCTGAACCATGCTCTCTCTAAGCACCTGAAAGGTGCTGCACAGGCCTTGCTACAGGTTACATATCGCATATGTGCGAGCACACAAAGAAATTTAAACGCATCATGCCTTGAAAAAAAATGGTCTCACACAACAACAGAATTTTCAAAGGAACATTGCCGCTGAATGTCTCAAGCATTTTGTTTTTATTGTGTTTGGGATATTGCTCCTGAGGAAAGTTGATGAGAAGTGCTTCATGGAGAATCTCTGTGTATATGGCCATCTAAGCAATGCCCTCCTCCTCTGGTCTGCTGTCTTCCTTACTGTCCAGTTGAGCCAGCCCCACCACACTACCCATGACTGCAGTCAAATGATGTGAGTCAACCAACGAAGTGTAACACTGGCAAAATTTTGCTGTTTAAGCAAAGTGAACTTTCCAGAATGATAAATCACACAACAAAACATCAAATTAATCAGCACGCTGGAATAAAAAACCAACAACTAACATATAGCAATTCCTTTAAACATCCCTGGTGAGGGCACCTTCTGCCAGTAAGCTGCCATTCATGCTGTATGAATTCAGCATATGGACAGTGAAGCACCAGGGCATTCAAATATTGAAAACTGATCCTGCAAGTAGTGCAAGATCCTTACTTAAATAAAATATTCTGCCTTTTAAATGATCCCAATGTCCATTCCTGGTAAAAGCACGTTCACCTCAACCAATATGTCAGGCTGTAAACTTCTAGCTAGAAATGCTTTCCATATTGGGACCTTAACAGGTCAGTTGGTGGCCAAAAGAATGAGTACTGTGCAGCCAGACCTGCAGTCCCATGTTTCAGAGAAATGGAATTTTAAGAGAGTAATATAAATGATTGGCTTTGGAATATTTCCTACAGATTAACAGGGAACAGGGAAGAAATTGATGCAAACATCCAGAGTTTAGGGGGGGCCTAAGAAATTGGCTACAGATTACCCACTGTTTAACTGGAAACTTTTTTATTCATTCATGAGATGTGGGTTTCACTGGCTGGGCCAGCATTTTTTTTACCCATTCCTAGTTGCCCTTGAGAAGGTGGTGGTGAGCTGCCTTCTTGAACCACCGTAGTCCATGTGGTGTAGGTACACCCACAGTGCTGTTAGGAAGGGAGTTCCAAGATTTTGACTGCAGCTCCAACATCTGACAAGCACCAACAGCAGAGTAGCAGCAAAGAGATGAAGTTAAATTAGATTCTCTGAAGCAAATTTTAGTTAATTTAATGGCTAACAGTTAGCCTGGTATTGATTAGAGTACTCTGTAAACACAAGCTTGGCTGATCCGATTCAATGGAAAAGTCTGCAACTACTGAGGTAGTTGATTAATTTACATAAAAAGCCAGTAGCATAAACCATGTCATGTTTTAGTCCAGAAAAGTAGTTACAGAATTTTAATTGAGATAAATTTCAGAAATGTTGCGTTTCACAAAATTATTGGTCTTTACAGGGTGCACAATTTGCAAGCATTTCGACAATCCCCTCCCCTTCAGTACACTTTCCAAAAGATGCAAAATTTTATAATAAATTCTACTGGTAAAAAGTAAGAAGCATGTTTACTTTCTGTTCAGGGAAACAGAGAACCCAGAACATGTCAAAAAATAAATTTGGCATATTCAGTCATCATGTTAGCACCCTCCAATAATATAGCGCGCACTGAATGACATAACACTCCTAACGTAATAAAGCAAGCTATCCTCCACATCACCATGTAAAAGGAGCTGATTCATAACCAAAAAGATTTACACATGAAGGCAGTGGGCATGGCTGAGGTACTAAATGTGTGCCTTCCATCTGTCTTTACCAAGGAAGAAGATGCTACCAAAAACATAGTGAAAGAGGAAGTAGTTGAGACAATGGGCGATAGAGAGATGGTATTAGAAAGGTTGGCTGTACTTAAAGTTGATAAGACCAGGGCTGGACTATGTGAAACCGAGGGTACTGAGGGAAGTAAGAGTGGAAATTAGAGATGCTGGCCATGATCTTCCACTCCTTCTTCGATACAGGGTGTTCTCAGAGGACCGGAGAAATGAAAATGTACACCCTTGTTCAGAAAAGGGTAGGATAAATCCAGCAGCTACAGGCCAAACAGTTTAACATGGGTCGGGGGAAAAGCTTTTAGAAATGAGAATCGGGACAAAATTAACAGTCAATTGGACAAGGGTGGATTAATTAAAGGAAGCCAGCACGAATTTGTTAAGGGCAAACTCATTGAGTTTTTTGATTAACTAACAGGGAACACTGATGAAGGTAAACTGGTTGATCTGGTGCACACGGGCTTCAAAAAGGCATTCATAAAGTGCTACATAACAGGCTTCTCAGCAAAGCTCATGGAACAAAAGGGATAGTGGATGCATACAAAGTTGGCTGAGTGACAAGGGTGTGTGGGAGTAGAGGGATCTGGGAGTATATGTGCACAAATTGTTGAAGGTGGCAGGGCAAGTTGAGAAAGTGATTAATAAAGCATGCAGGTTTAATAAATAGAGGCACAGTGTATGAAAGTAAAGGGATTATCATGACATTATAAAACAGTGTTTCAGTCTCAACTGGAGTATTGCACCCAATTCTGGGCATCAAGCTTTAGATAAGAATGTCAAGGCACTGGAGAGGGTGCAGAAAAGATTTACAAGAATGGTTCCAGGGATGAGGGACTTGAATTATGTGGATAAATTAGTTTGGGCTCTTCTTCTTAAAGAGAAGGTTAATAAGTGATTTGATAAAGGTAATCAAAATCATGAGGAGTCTGGTTGGTCCAGATAGGGAAAAACTGTTCCCATTGGCAGAAGGTCAAGAACCAGAGGACACCAATTTCAGGTGAATGACAAAAGAATCAACAGTGACATGAGGATAAACTTTTTTCAAAGTGAGTGGTTAGGATCTGGAATGCACTGCCTGAGTGTGTGGTAGAGGCAGATTCAATCGTGGCTTTGAAAAGGGTACTAGGTAATTATCTGAAGAAAAAAAACTGAAGGGCTACAGGGAAAACGCAGGGAAGTGGGATTAGCCGAGTTTCTGTTGCAGAGAATGGGCACAGACATTTGGATTGGCCAAGTGGCCTCCTTTTGTGCTGTAACCATTCTATGATTCTATGTCCTGTTAGATCTGCCAGTAACGCAAGGACAGAATTTTTCTGTCGGCGAGCTGGGGGTGGGGCCTGCTCACCGACGCGAAAATGACGCCAATTGAGGCCATTGACAGGGTAGTTAAATCAATTAAAGGCCCTGCCTGTCCAACGTTAAGGTGGGCGGGCAGGCCAGGAGCCCCAGTGGGAACTAGAAAAAACATGAAATCTCATCCACCGGCGGGATGAGGTTTCATGTCGGTTTTAAAAAACTTTAATAAAGTTTTTGTGATATTTATTAACATGTCCCATCTTGTGTGACATTGTCACATGAGGGGGACATGTTTCTGGATTTTTTTATTGTTCTATTTTTAAAGTTTCAAAAACTTTCAGCAATCTCCCTGAAGCAGCACTTAGTCTCAGGGAGATGTGCACTCTTTCAACCGCATGTGCAAAAGAGCGCACTCTCGCATTTGGGGAATCCACTCTTCCCCCCCCACCCCCAACCCACACAGGAAGTGCATAGCGCTTCCCGTCAGGTGTTGCGCTGGGCGGGCCTTAATTGACCTGCCCACTTAAAATGGCGGCGGGGCCCATTTCGGCGGTGGGGATCGGCTGCCTGCCCGCCGCCGAGTTGGTCGGGCCCGCCCATCAAGGGCAAAATTCTGCCCAATAAAACTGTTGCAATTTCACATTTTGCACAGAGCACAATTCAAGTGCTACACTCAAATTTCTGTGACACATTTAAAAGTAAACAAAAACAAAGACCATCATTTGAAATATACAGTAATTCTTCAGCAATAGAGTATATTGGAATCAGAATACTTCCTGCCTTTTTAAAAAGATGACATGATTGGCATGATGAATTAAAAGATAAAGACCGAGCTATGATCTACAACCTCAATAATAATGAACCCACCCAGTGTTTGTTTAGCAGCACTCGGACTTTGCAGTCTTAAAGAATTTCATTATTGCAGCAGAATACTACATTGTGCATTACAAGACATAAAACAGTATCCCTTCTCACTTACTGTGAGCAATGTCACAGGAGATCTGCTAATATTATCACCATTGCATGACTGAGATTATATGGCTGCTAATGAAAAGCTGCTTCTGACACCAAGTGCAATTTGATTACAAGGGAAAGAATTGGTTGAATGAAAGAAATCAGCAGGGGGTGTCAGGTGGTGGGAGAGCCAGGGGCGGAGGGCGTTAATACTGAATGGAGTGCCCCAGGATTTGGTGCTAGGGCCCCTCCTGTTTCTGATCTACATCAACAATTTAAGACACAGAATCCAAATGTAAACTGGTTATGTTTGCAGATGATACTAATTAGGAGGATTGGCTGTTGAAACAAATGAAGCACTCAGGGACCTAAAATAGTAATTAGATAAAACATGCAATTGGGTTAATGAGTGGTAGATGAAATTTGTTAGTGCTAAATGCCAGGAAAACACATGGAACAAATATATTATGAATACTGTATAAACAGTGAAAGGTGAAGCTCAAAGGAATCTGGGTGTAATAATGGATTTAACATTCAATGAGGGCAATTTTCTTCTTCAGTTGTCTTAAGATTTAATTTGGTTTGCACTGCTTTAACATCCCCTGAATCTCAAGTGTTTTTCTTAATTACAACAGTGACTACATTTCAAGCATTTTTCATTGGCTGTGAAGTGCTTTGGGGTGCCCTGAGGTTGCAAAAGATGCTACCTAAATATGTACATTCTTTATAAGTTGACTCCAAAGATACTGCTAATGCTCCTATAATAGTTCGTACTAAAAGCAAAATTTCCTTATTCAATCACCAAAACTACATAACCCACAAAATATATTATACATTACACAGCTTAAAGTGGCATGTACTCGGATCGTCAGGAGCAATACCACAGGAGATCCATTAGTAGATAAGTTGTATTCAACTTTGAGTACATTGGCACAGTTCCAAATATTAATGTCATAATTCAAGTAGTTAAAAAATTTGATAACTTTCACTCTACCAAAAACAGCTTTTCCAGCAACAGCCCTTGGCATTTAGCTTCAATTCAAGTTCAGGATGTTTATAGCCTTGAAGAAATCTTGTAGCGTTTAATGAATCTCGTGGTGTTAAAGGAACAGACTAGGTTACACACATGCTGTCCTTCAGCAACATAATGCGACATAGTATAATGCTCCTGATCTAAAATACCATAATCCTCTAACTACCAGCAACACCACAATAAATCTGTGCCCATTATATAACAATACACTGTGTATCCCATGTATAATGCTCCTGTCGTCATGAAACAGCATATCCTTGGGTAAGTACTGTCATAAGGGGTCTGCTTGGACTACAAACTGTGTCCCAGTAACCGCAATTTAAGACTATTACCTCACTCAAATGCTTGTTGCGAGCTGGTGTTATTGATTGAATGGTTGACTGTTTATTTCCTGCTTTTAAAGCTGCATCCCTCCTTGCCTGTTCCAGGAGAAGTCTTGCTCGCTCTTTCAGTTCTTCCTGTCTTGTTGCTATCCTCTTTTTAATGAAAAGCACAAATATAAAATCCATTAAAATTTGCTCATTTTACAATCAGCAAACAATATTCCTTTGTCTACTGATATTAATATAGGGAAATTTATATTATTGTAAATAGCAAGAAATGTTAGACACTTTTTACAATGTTGCACAGATTTTCCCAGATAATCTTAATCATGGTTTTAGCTCAATTGCAAAATTATTATGCATGCATTAAATCAATCAGATCACAATTTTTCCATTTTTGGTAAAAAAATGACTTTCCTGTGAAAGACTTTGCAGCAAAGAGATATATCAACTAAAAATAATTGCCTGGCAATAACAGATTCCACAACTCTGTTCTGCACGGAAAAACAGACTTCAGATCAGCAAATGTTTCCACATTTGCACATTCAAGATTCACTAAGCAAGGACTTCTTTACTGGGAAAGAAACAAAATCACATTCTATTCTACCCCTGTGCATGAGCTATTTTAATCACAGCAAAAGTTTGAAAAATGTGTTCAAGAAAAACAAACATACCCTTAGTTATCTACAATGCAGGTCTTGGCTTTATGTTGGGCCAGCAGTAGGCTGAGATGGGCATTTTTACCATCCCATGTGCACCATTTAACCCTCATTTAACTTCCAGGTGGGTTAACTTGGATTTGAAAAGGAGGAGTCCTGCTGGACAGCCACAGGGATTTGATGCTGAGTTTTGGAAGTTGGGGGAGAAACAGTACAAGGATCGTCATTTTCTAGCAGGATTGATGGCTAGTGTGCACTTGTGTAGTGGGAAGGTGACATTGCAGAGAAGGAAGGAATGGATTGCAACTGCGAAGCAAAAAGTAACTTGTAAAATTTAAAATTATATCTAGAAAAAACAGGATTGCACTCTCATTGATGAACACCGGAACAAGAACAGGTCATTCAGCCCTCTAAACTATCCTGTCATTTAATTAGATTTTAACACCAACTACTCACCTTGGTTCCGTAATATTTAACACCCTTGCCTAATAAAAATACTGTGCACCCCTGAGAACATTAAATGACCTGGACAGTAGGTAAACTGATGCCAACCCTGCGCTACTACAGGCGTCTGTATCAACATCTGGTCTCTTCCCTCAAGTGTCCTCACTATTTTCCCAAATTCTCTACCACATCTCAAGTTTACTCCAAGCTTCCTTTGCTCAATGGAAATAGTCACTGTACATCATGTACCCTATAACTATAAATTCCAATTCCTGGCATCCCCCGGTGAACTTATGCTGCATACTCCCTATGGCTTTAATATCCTTCCTATAACGAAACATGCATAGTGTCCGCAGTACTCGAATTGTGGCCTAATCAGCGTTCTTACCTTTACTTTTTTTTTTACTTGTGAGCTTGTAAGAAAGACAATGTAATAATTGTGGGGTCTTTAATCTTCATATAGACTGGACCAATCAAATTTGCAAGGGTGGTCTGGAAGATGAGTTCATAGAATGCTTTCATGACAGTTTCCTGGAGCAACAAGTTATGGAACAGGCTAGGGATGAAACTATTTTAGATTTAATATTGTGCAATAAGGCAGGGTTAATTAGTAACCTCATAGTAAAATGTCCACTGGGAGTGATCATAATACAACTGAATTCTATATTAAGTTGGAAGTGACACACTCCAGTCCCAAACAAGAACGTTGAACTTTAACAAAGCCAATTACAGAGGTATGAGGAGAGAGCTGGCCAAGGTTGATTGGGTAAATAAACTAAAACGTATAGCAATAAATTAACAGTGGGAAAGAAACAATTCAAAATCTTCAATAAAAATTCATTCTATTGAAAAACAAAAACTCAGCAAGAAAGACCCATCTGTAGCTCATTCAGGAAGTTAGGATAGTATTAGATTAAAAGATGAGGTTTATAATGTGGCAAAGAATAATAGTAAGCCTGAGGATTGAAAGTGTTTTAGAAACCAGCAAAGGGACAGAAAAAAAGTGATAAAAAGGGAAAAAAGATGAGAGTAAACTAGCCAGGAATATAAAAACAGTTTGTAGGAGCTTTTAAAGGTATATTAAAAAGTGTAGCTAAAGTAAACGTTGGTCCCTTAGAGGGAGGTAGAAAAAGGAGAAATCATCATGGCGAATGAGGAAATGGCAGAGTCATTGAACAAATACTTTGTGTCTTTCTTCACTGTAGAATATGAGAAATAGAAGGTAACCAAGAGCTAAAAAGAGTAAGGAACTTAAAGTAGTTAACAGAAGCAGAGAAATAGCATTCAAGAAACTTGAAACTAAATCCCCAAGACCCGATGGCCTACATCCTAGGGTTCTAAAAGAGGTAACTGCAGAGTTAGTGAATGCACAGGTTATGATTTTCCAAAATTCCCTAGATTCTAGAAAACTCCCAGCAGATTGAAGGTAGCATTTATAACACTGCTATTCAAGAAAAGGAAGGAGAGAGAAAGCATGTTAGCTTGGCATCAGTTGTTGAAAGAAAGCATTCAATAAGGTGTCACACAAAAGGTTAATACACAAGTTAAAAGCCGGAGTTTGGGGCAATTTATTAACATGGATAGAGGATTGGTTAACGGACAGGGAATGGGTAGGGATAAATAGTGCATTTTCAAGTTGGCAGGTTGTCCTTCCACGATAACCATTCAGTTCGATGGCTCCACCTCTGACAGTTTTGAGATCAAGAATGGGGTGAAACAGGACTGTCTTTTATCCTCGACTCTGTTTGGTATCTTTTCCTCTTTCCTCCTGACCTATGCTTTCCCTGCTGACATGGAAGGAGTGTACTTCCACACATGATCAGACAGGAAACTCCTCAAACTCTCAAGACAAAAGTGTGGCATGTCCTGATCAGAGAACTTCTGCATTCTGATGATGCTGCACTAGTTGCCCAAACAGAAGAACAGCTCCAAAGACTCATGGATCATCTGTCCCACACTTCTGTCATGTTCTCCCTCACCTCAGTGTCAAGAAAACTAGTTATAGGACAGGGTATTGTGTCTCCAACTGTGATCAGACTCAACAACACACCACTGGATGCAGTTAGCAAATTCTTCTACCTTGGGTCTACGGTGACAGACAACCCATCCCTCGACGTAGAGCTCAGCACACTCATTGGAAAGGCAGCCATCAACTTCGGCCAACTAACAAAATGGGCATGAGAAACAACAAACTGATCCAAGATGCTTATAAATAAGGCCTGCATCCTTAGCACATTGCTGTGTGGTAGTGAAGCCTGGACAACTTGCATTGGCCAATAACAAAGGCTCAATAACTTCCACTTCCAATGTCTATGGCGCATTCTTGGCATCACACAGAAAGACAGAGTCACCAGTGAAGCAGTCACTTTGAGGGCAAATATGCCAAGCATACTAGCACTAATCAGGCAAAGAAGGCACAGGCCTGAAATGTGCATGGGATGGAAGATGGCCACATTCCCAAAGAAATACTATACGGGGAGGTAGCCCATGTCAAGAGACCAGCAGAGTACCCAAAGCTCTGATTTAAGAATGCTGTCAAAAGTGACATGCAAACCCTCAACATCAATCATGGCAAGTGCGGAGGCTCTAGCTGATCGATGCAAACAGCGACACTAGCTGTGGGCAGGAGTTCAGCACCATGTGACATGTGGTTTCAGAAGCTCCAATGCAGATGTCAGCCCTGCAAAAAAGGCGTCAGTAGAGATCATCCCACACCAATGGCAAGGGACAACCTCATGTCGGGCACTTGTGCCAGACATTGCTTTTCCAGCGTCGTCTTGTTAAGCCATCAAAAGGAGTGTGGAAAATGTCATTGACAGTGCTATCAAGTGGCACTTATGCATCAATAACCTGCTCACTGATGCTCTGTTTGGATTCTGCCAGGGCCATTCAGCTCCTGACCTTATTATAGCCTTAGTCCAAACATGGACTGAATTCAAAAGATGAGGTGGTCACCCTTGGCATCAAGGTATCATTTGACCGAGCGCAGCATCAAGGAACCCTAGCTGAACTGGAGTCAATGGGAATCCGGGGAAAACTCTCCGCTGGTTGGAATCATACCTAGCACAAAGAAAGGTGGTTGCATCTATTGAAGGTCAATCATCTCAGGCCCAGGGCATCACTGCAGGAGTTCCTAAGGTAGTGTCCTAGTCCCAACCATCTTCAGTTGCTTCATCAATGACCTTCTGTCCTTCATAAGGTCACAGTGCCATTTGTGACTCCTCAGATACTGAAGCAGTTCGTGTCCAAATGCTGCAAGACCTGGACAACGTTCAGGCTTGGGCTGATAAATGGCAAGTAACATTCACGCCACACAAGTGCCAGGCAATGACCATTTCCAACAAGAGAGAATCTAACCATCTCCCCTTGGCATTCAATGGCATTACTGTAGCTGAATTCTCCCACTATCAACATCCGGGTGGGTTACCAATGATCAAAAGCTGGACCAGTTATATAAATACTGTGGCTAAAAGAGCTTGTGGTGGGGGGTGGGGGGGTTTGCTAGTGCTGCTGCTGGTGGGGGTTTAAAGTAATTTGGCAGGGAGATGGGATATGGAGTGGAGGTATAATAGGGGATGATGTACAGACAAGTTTGAAGAAAAACCAAGTCAGTCCGGAAGGCAGAGCATATATAGTCAAGTTAAGGCACAAGGGAGTATGGCAAGGCTGGATGGCATTTATTTTAATGCAAGGAGTCTTGTGAGTAAGGTAGATGAATTGAGGGTGTTGATTAACTCATGGGGGTATGATATCATTGCTATCACAGAGACATGGTTGAGGGAGGGGCAGAACTGGCAGCTCAATATTCTGGGTTATAAGATCATCAGGCGAGATAGTGGGGGATGTAAAAGGGGAGGTGGTGTCATAATACTGATCAAGGAATCAATTACTGCAATAAGGAGGGATGAAATCTTAGAAGGTTCCTCAACTGAGGCCTTTTGGGTAGAACTTAAAAACAAAAAGGGGGCAATCATATTGCTGGGAGTGTACTATAGACCCCCAAACAGTCAGGGAGAGATGGAATGGCAGATATGTAGGCAAATCTGAGAGACGTGTAAAAATAGTAGGGTTATAATAGTAGGGGATTTCAACTTCCCCAATATTAACTGGGATAGTTTTAGTGTGCAAGACTTAGAGAGGGCAGAATTCTTAAAATGTATCTAGGAGAGCTTTTTAATCCAGTACATGGAAAGTCCTTTTGGGGATGGGGAGGGTGCTGGACCTAGTTTTAGGGAACAAAGCCAGGCAAGTGATGGAGTGTCCAAGGAGGAGCATTTTGGTGATAGTGGCCATAACTCAGTAAGATTTAAGATAGTTATGGAAAAGGACAAAGATGGACTGGAAATAAAGGTTCTGAACTGGGGGAAGACTGGTTTTAATATAATAAGACAGGATCTGACCAAAGTGGACTGGAAGCAGTTACTTGTAGGAAAATCTACTTTGAATCAGTGGGAGTCATTCAAAAAGGAAATAGTGAGTGTGCAGGGCCAACATGTTCCCGAAAAGGTGAAAGGTGGGATCAACAAGTCCAGAGAATCCTGGATGTCGAGGAATGTATAGAACTAGATAAGGGAAAAAAGGGAAACTTATGGTAGACACAGAGGTTTCAAAACAGTGGAAGCCCTGGAGTACAGACAGTGCAGGGATTATTTGAAAAAAATTAGGAGAGCAAAGAGGGGGCATGAAAAAACACCAGCGGGTAAAATAAAGGAGGCATTTTGTAAGTATATTAGAGGCAAGAGGATAACCAGGGAAAGAACCAAAGTGGCAATCTGTGTAAGGGGCCAGAAGACGTAGGTGAGGTTTTAAATGAGTACTTTGCATCTGTATTCACTATATAGGTCGATGTAGGAGGGGGACTGTGATATACTTGAACAAATTAGCATTGAGAGGGAGCAGGTATTAGCAGTTTTAGCAGGCTTAAAAGTGGATAAATCTCCAGGCCCAGATGAGCTGTATCCCAGGCTGCTGTGGGAGGCAAGACAGGAGATTGCAGGGGCCCTAACATTAATTTTCAAATCCTCTTTGGCCACAGAAGTGGTGCCAGAGGACTGGAGGATAGCTAATGTGGTACCATTATTCAAGAAGGATAGTAGGGATAAACCAGGAACTTTAGGCCAGTGAGTCTAACATCAGTGGAAAAAATTCTGAGGGACAGGATTAATCTCCACTTGGAGAGGCAAGCATTAATCAAGGATAGTCAGCGGGAGATCATGTCTAACAAATTTGATTGAATTTTTCAAGGAGGTGACTAGGTGTGTAGATGAGGGTACTGCTGTTGATGTAATCTGCATAGACTTCAGTAAGTCTTTTGACAAGGTCTCTCATGGGAGAATGGTCAAGAAGAGCCAATGGGATCTAGGGCAATTTGGCAAATTGGATCTAAAATTAGCTTTGTGGCAGGAGGCAGAGGGTGATGGTCGAAGGTTGTTTTTGTGACTGGAAGCCTGTGTCCAGTGGTGTACCGCAGGGTTCAGTGCTGGGTCCCTTGCTGTTTGTAGTGTACATTAATTATCTAGACATAAATGTAAGAGTTATGATCAGTAAGTTAGCAGATGACACAAAAATTGGTCGTGTGGTAAATAGCGAGAAAGAAAGCCTTAGACTACAGGACCATATAGGTGGGCTGGTCAGATGGGCAGAACAGTGGCAAATGGAATTTAATCCTGAAAGGTGTGAGGTGATGCATTTTGGAAAAACTAAAAGGGCAAGGGAGTACACGATGAGTGGTAGGACCCTAGGAAGTACAGAGGATCAGAGGGACCTTGGTGTGCATTTCCATAGATCCTTTAAGAAAGCAGGACAGGTAGATAAGGTGGTTAAGAAGGCATATGGGATATTTACCTTTATTAGCTGAGGCATTGAATACAAGAGCAGGGAGGTTATGTGGGGCTGTATAAAGTGTTAGTTAGGCCACAGCTGGAATACTGTGTGCAGTTCTGGTCACCACACTATAGGAAGGATGTGATTGCGCTGGAGAGGGTACAAAGAGATTCACCAGGATGTTGCCTGGGCTGCAGCGCTTCAGCTATGAAGCGAGACTGGATAGGCTGGGGTAGTTTTCCTTAGAGCAGAGAAGGCCAAGGGGGGACCTGATTGAGGTGTACAAAATTACGAAGGGCATAGATAGGGTACAGAGGAAAAAACTTTTCCCCTTAGTAAGGGGTCAGTAACCATGGGGCATAGATTTAAAGTAAGGGGCAGATGTTTAGAGGGGATTTGAGGAAATATTTTTTCACCCAGAGGGTGGGGGGGTATCTAGAACTCACTGCCTGAAAGGGTGGTGGAGGTGGGAAGTATTTAGATGAACATTTGAAACCAAAGCATACAAGGCTACGGACCACGTGCTGGAGAACGGGATGAGAGTAGATAGGGGCTTGATGATCAGCGCAGACACGAAAGGCCGAAGGGCCTCTTTCCATGCTGTAAGACTCTATGGGATTTTCCCTTCGTCGGGTTGGTGGGCCTGGGTGTGCCCGCAAAATAGACCGCCACCCGCGATCGGGCCCCAACTGCGATTTCACGCTGGCAGGCTAATTAAGGCCCGCCCAGCATGAAATGCGGCTCCACACTGGCCGGGAAGGGCAGTATGGGAGTGGGGGCCTGTCGGCCGCCAGGTACAATGGCAACCCAGCGGCCGGTTTGAAAGCGGACTAGGCAGCCCCGGAAGGCTGCCACGGACGACGTTACTTGAGCTGGCACAATGGACCTGAGTGCGGCTGAATACGACAGTCAGGTGGGCACTTGGTCCCTTGTTTCTCTGATGAGTGCCTCGCCATTCTCCTGGAGGAGGTGACTACCAGGATAGACACCCTGGCCCCAGGGATGGGAGGAGGCGGCCACCGCACCACACCAAGAGGGCATTGGAGGAGGTGGCAGCACTGGTCAGCAGCCGTTACATGGTGTGGTGCTTCTGGGTGCAGTACCGGAAGAGCTTCAATGACCTACTGCGCTCAGGAACGGTGAGTACCATTTTGGCATGGATCAGTGTGCAGATGTGTTACGATCTGGCCGAACCCCCATGGACCTCAAGGATGCTAGAGTCTGAGTGCCAACTGTCAATGATGCCGGAGCTAGCCAAGGGGGTGAGCACTAGCTGCTTGGATTGAGTCCTTGCCCCTTGAGGGCCACAACTTATAAGTGCCCTGCAAGGTGCTCCTCAGCTAGGGTTGGCCAGGCTGCAATGATGCTGCAAGTAGAGAGTGGACTAATCAATGCTCCTCTGTTGTTTCAGGAGCAGACGGCTACATCAACAATATAGAAAGGTCAAGGACCGTCAGAGGCCCCGGTAGCCTCTGAGCAAGATGCCCTGGAGCTTGAGAGCAGATGTGTCCATGTGCAACCAGGCATGGAGAGGTGGGGGTGCCAGATGAGGTAAGGGTGCAGCACAGAGGTGAGAATTTTGGCTTGTACAAGCATTCTAATGTAGTCTCTTCATTGATGGGAACCTCGAACCTGGAGTCTCCATTGATCATCGGAAGACAATGGCACCATGATGCAGATCTCCATTGTCTCACCACGGTGCTTGGCATGCACAGTGACAGTGTGATGGCTTTAACTAATGACATGTCCTTCTTCTCCTTTTTAGGTTCACCAGCAGGCGTTCGATCTTGGGACCCTGAAGGCCACCCCTGACACTGAGGGCCACTAGGCGTCATATGCACTTGTGTCACACCCGCGCAGATACTAGCACCTCAGTGGGCATTAGAGCGTCAGCTAATACATTGGTGCACATTGGTGATGGCACTTCATACTCGCTTGAAGTGCAGGCGGAGGCAGAGAGGGTTCAGGGCGACGGCAGTCAGAGGACTGTTGGGGACCAGGATGATGCTCGGTCGAAGGCTGATAACTAGCCTCTCTTGTCGTCCATTAGGTAGCCGATGTTGGATATCCAGTGAGATGTGCAGGATGATCTGGTGGAGATGCATGACGGTCTCTATGCCATGGGCTCAGTGGTGGAGGAGCCCATGCGGAGCGTGCGTGAGCACTGTGTTGACCGTCACGGCCAAGCGCACTGCTACCTCCATTGAGAGAGTGGTGACTCTCCTGGAGAGGCAGCTCCAGGGACAGAATCAGGACTTCCTGGGACCTGAGTGCGGCTGAACACGACAGTCAGGTGGGCACTTGGTCCCTTGTTTCTCTGATGAGTGCCTCGCCATTCTCCTGGAGGAGGTGACTACCAGGATAGACACCCTGGCCCCAGGGATGGGAGGAGGCGGCCACCGCACCACACCAAGAGGGCATTGGAGGAGGTGGCAGCACTGGTCAGCAGCCGTTACATGGTGTGGTGCTTCTGGGTGCAGTACCGGAAGAGCTTCAATGACCTACTGCGCTCAGGAACGGTGAGTACCATTTTGGCATGGATCAGTGTGCAGATGTGTTACGATCTGGCCGAACCCCCATGGACCTCAAGGATGCTAGAGTCTGAGTGCCAACTGTCAATGATGCCGGAGCTAGCCAAGGGGGTGAGCACTAGCTGCTTGGATTGAGTCCTTGCCCCTTGAGGGCCACAACTTATAAGTGCCCTGCAAGGTGCTCCTCAGCTAGGGTTGGCCAGGCTGCAATGATGCTGCAAGTAGAGAGTGGACTAATCAATGCTCCTCTGTTGTTTCAGGAGCAGACGGCTACATCAACAATATAGAAAGGTCAAGGACCGTCAGAGGCCCCGGTAGCCTCTGAGCAAGATGCCCTGGAGCTTGAGAGCAGATGTGTCCATGTGCAACCAGGCATGGAGAGGTGGGGGTGCCAGATGAGGTAAGGGTGCAGCACAGAGGTGAGAATTTTGGCTTGTACAAGCATTCTAATGTAGTCTCTTCATTGATGGGAACCTCGAACCTGGAGTCTCCATTGATCATCGGAAGACAATGGCACCATGATGCAGATCTCCATTGTCTCACCACGGTGCTTGGCATGCACAGTGACAGTGTGATGGCTTTAACTAATGACATGTCCTTCTTCTCCTTTTTAGGTTCACCAGCAGGCGTTCGATCTTGGGACCCTGAAGGCCACCCCTGACACTGAGGGCCACTAGGCGTCATATGCACTTGTGTCACACCCGCGCAGATACTAGCACCTCAGTGGGCATTAGAGCGTCAGCTAATACATTGGTGCACATTGGTGATGGCACTTCATACTCGCTTGAAGTGCAGGCGGAGGCAGAGAGGGTTCAGGGCGACGGCAGTCAGAGGACTGTTGGGGACCAGGATGATGCTCGGTCGAAGGCTGATAACCAGCCTCTCTTGTCGTCCATTAGGTAGCCGATGTTGGATATCCAGTGAGATGTGCAGGATGATCTGGTGGAGATGCATGACGGTCTCTATGCCATGGGCTCAGTGGTGGAGGAGCCCATGCGGAGCGTGCGTGAGCACTGTGTTGACCGTCACGGCCAAGCGCACTGCTACCTCCATTGAGAGAGTGGTGACTCTCCTGGAGAGGCAGCTCCAGGGACAGAATCAGGACTTCCTGGGGTTGCGCTCGGAACTGCAAACCCTCACGCAGCTACTGAGCTGGGGTGATCAGTGTCAGAGTGGGAGATGGAAGAGGCACTCAGTACCCCAGCTAGGTGCCCGTCCATCAGTGGTGAGCAGGACCACAGCAACCTCACGCTGGTGCACAAAATGCCTGTCGTCTCTACGGGCTCCTCTCAGGGCACTTTGGATGACAGCAGCAGCTCCTCCGCCCCTCTGCCATTGACCGTGGCATCTGATGGGGCTGCAGCGACTAAGAAGATGCCAGCCGTGGCTGCTCCCTCCCAGGCAGGGCCAGCACAGGCTCCAATGGCCAGAAGATGACCGCCAAGGTCGTAAGGGCCAACAGGACAGCAGGGTGAGCAGGCTGCCTCCAATGCCAGTGCCAGTGAGGGGGGAGCACCTAGACATAGCACTCACAAATGTAACTTAAAGGCACCATGAGCAAAAGAGGGACAGTTCAGGGGTGATTTTATGTACATTTTTGTTAACTTTATGTATACTAGTCTGGTGTTGAATACCAGAAACTTTTCTGTTAACATTATTGAATTGTCAGAATGAGATAAATTGTGTTTTTGTCTTTATGGCCTGAGTATGCTTCACCTTTTTATTTCACTGGTGCGGGAACGCCAGTGTCTAATGCTGGACGTAGGTGGCTCTGATCTTTATTGCATGGGCACTGAGTGTTCTTTGTGTTCAAATGAAAGGGTCCTTTCAGACAACCAGGATGGAGGCGACAGCCCTGGCATGTGATTGAAACTGATCTTGGTAACCTAGCTGAAGAAGCTTTGGGTCAAAGCAACCTTGGTCCCTGCCTCCCTGCAGGTTACCAAGGTCTGGCTCCACGCCCTCAGTGTTCTCCTCACTGTGCTCCTCTTCAGACTAACCACTGAGCTCATCATATGGCCTGTGCAGCTGGGTCAAGATCCTCTTCCTCCAGTGGGTCCCCCTTGCCAGTGCCAGATTGTGGAGAGCGCAACATGCAACCAAGATCAGTGACACCTGCTCTGGGGGTATTTTAATGCTCCCCCTGAACAGTCCAGGTATCAGAAGCGCATCTTGAGAAGACTTATGATTCTCTCTACCACCGCCCTTGCAAAGGCATGACTGGCATTGTAATGCTTCTCTGCCTCTGTTCTTGGGTGGTGGAGAGGCATCATGAGCCACCTCTTCAAAAGATAGCCCTTGTCACCCAGCAGCCATCCATCCAGTCAGGATGAAGAGCCCCGGCACCTGGGAGTGTCTGAGGTTGTAAGCGTCATGGGAGCTGCCAGGGTACCTTGCACAGACTTGTAGAAATCTGCATCCTATGATCACACACCATCTGCACGTTCTTGTTGACAAAGGCACCTGGTTGTCCCGCTGGTGCCTTGATAGCCACATGTGTGTAGTCGATGGCACCCTGGACACAGGAGAAACCAGCAATCGCTGCAAAACCTCTGGCCTGATAAGCCTGGCTGGCCTCGTCCATATGGTAAAGGATAAAGGTCAGTACCCGCCTGAACAGAGCTTCTGTCACCAGCTTGACGCAACTGTAGACAACTGATTGGGAGACTCCACACATATCCCACACTGACCCCTGGAAAGAGCCGGAGGCACAGAAGTTGAGGGCCGCTGTAACCTTCAGAGCCACAGGCATGGGGTGCCCACCCACATAGTCGGAGCTGATCTCTGGCCTAATCAACTGACAAATGGAGGTCATGCTCTCCCTTAATAGATGGAGCTTCGTTCAGCATTACACCTCGGACACATTGAGGTAGTTGCATAGCCGCCTGTATACCCTGGCAGCAGGATAGTGGCGTCTTCTGTGCCCCTTCCACCATGGACTACCTGTTGGCCCTGCGCCCCTTGTGCCGGCACCTCTCCTCCCACAGGTCCCTCCCCTGGAAGCTGCCCCTTCTGCCTCTCTCTTCCTCAGGGGAGGAGGTGCCTCCAGCAGAGACCACAATCCCCATCACCAGGAAGGCTGTCTGATACATGGAAGGGTCCATACAGTCTGAATCCTCCAGGGGCCTGGCAGACAGCAATGAGTCCTGAAATGAAGCCTCGAAATGGTAAGAACGAAGCCCTGAACAGAGCTGAAGCTGCCAAGTATCAATAAGCAATCAGCAGCAAACTATCTCCAAAACTCTTCACTACTCACACTGGAAATGCTGCTGACCCTTTTTATCCTGCCCTTGGATGAGGTTTGAGAAAATGTCATCAGGCTACCTGCCCGTTTTGCCTGTGTGACGAGCAGAAAATCGCATGGGCAATGAAAACTCAGTTAATTGGACTGTTAAGGGCTTAAGTGGCCTGTTAATTAATGGTAGGCACGGCTCCAGCACCCGCATGCGCCTGCCAAACAAAATATTGCATGAATACATGATGATGTCAGAACGAGCACTATTTTACTCCCATACAGGTTGGGCATGCACCTGCCTGCGGGATGAAAAATTCTGCCCTATGAGATCAGAGGCTGGGAATTCCCCAGCAAGTAACTCACCTCCTGACTCCCTAAAGTCTGTCCATCATCTACAAGGCACAAGTCAGGGATGTGATGGGATACTCTCCACTTGCCTGGATAAGTGCAGCTCCAACAGCACTCAGGAAGCTTGACACCATTCAGGACAAAGCAGCCCACTTGATTGGCACCCCATCCGCCACCTTAAACATTCACTCCCTCCATCACCGACACAGTGGCAGCAGTGTGTACCATACAGAAGGTGCACTGCAGCAATTTGTGAAGCCTTCTTTGGTAGCACCTTCTAAACTCATGACCTCTGCTACCTAGAAGGACAAGGGCAGCAGGCGCGTGGGAACACCAGCACATGCAAGTTCCCCATCAAGCCACACATCATCCTGACTTGGAACTGTTAATGGGTCAAAATCCTGGAACTCCCTTCCTGGGCTGCAGTGGTTCGAGAAGGCAGCTCACAACTACCTTCTCAAGGGCAGTTAGGGATGGACAATAAATGCTGGCCTAGCCAGCGATGCACATATCCAGTGAGTGAATAGATTTTTTTAAATGTTGGCACAAGTCCTGGGCATTAGTAAGGAGGATTTTGCAGGGTCAACTGGGCGAGGCTCTGCCATTGTCATTTCTGGTGCCTAGGTCAATGCCAGGCACTCAGTTGGTTGGGTCAGTCAGTTTTATTCCTTTTCAACTTTTCTGTGGCCATTTGATCCAACTGGGGGGCTTGCTAGACCATTTCAGAGAGCAGTTAAGATTCAACCCACCTTGTTGTGGGGTTGGATTCACCATGTAGGTCAGGGCAGATAAGGATGGAAGATTTCCTTCCCTAAAGGACATTTGCAAGCCAGATGAACCATTTACTCTATTAAATCTTCCCATAATCTTGAAGACCTCTATCTAGTCACACCTTAGTCTTCTCTTTTCTAGTCGCAACATGTCAAAACCTGCCCGATAGGTATAACCCTTCTCATTTTGTTCTTATTTTTAAGGCAGAGGTAGATTGATTCCCTTGGCTAACAAGGTTATCAGGGGTAGATGGGAGTGTGGAATTCAAAACACAAGATGATCAGCCATGATCTTATTGAATGGCGGAGCAGGCTCGAGGGGCCGAATCCTCTATTCCTGTTCCTATTTCTTATGTTCTTACCCCTTATTTCTGGAATCATTCTAGTAAATCTCTTTGCACCTCCTCCAGTACCCTCTATATCCTTTCCATAATCAGGAGAGTAGAACAGTTCACCATGTTCCAAGTGGAGTCTAACCAATATTCATAGAATTGTAGAAATTTCCAGCATGGAAGGAGATCATTAGGCCCATCCTGTCTGTGTCAGCCAACGAGTAACCATCCAGCCTAATCCCACTTTCCATTTCTTGGTCGGCAGCCTTGTAGGTTATGGCACTTCAAGTAGATATCCAAGTATTTGTAAATATTCTGAAGGTTTCTGCCACCCATTCAGCCAGTGAGTTCAAGATCCCCACCACTTTGTGGGTGAAAAAATTTTCCCTCAAATGCATTCTAAACCTCCTACCTTAAACCCATGCACTGCCACCACCGCACCCCCCCTCCCCCCCAAAAAAAACCATGGAACCCTCAGCCAAGACGAATAGAAGCTTCCTATTCACTCTATATTGACCCCTCATAATTTTATAAACTTCAATTAGGTCTACACTCAGCCTCTGGTGTTTCAAAGGAAACAACTCTTAGCCTATCCAATCTTTCCTCCTAATTAGAATCCTCCGGTTGAGGTCGCATCCTCATATTTCTCCTCTGTACCATTTCTAGTGCAAATACATCTTTCCTGTTATATATAAGCTTAATCTAGCTTCTTTGTTTTTCAATTCTATCCTTTTAGAAATGAACCCTAGTGCTTTGTTTACTTTTTAAAAAAAATGGCCTCATTAACCTGCATCACCGCTTTTAGTGATGTGTTTATCGGTACCTCCCAGACCCCTCTGTTCCTCCACCCGACTTAGACATTTATTTTCCAAAGAATACATGGCCTCTTTATTCTCCCCTCCAAAACATACTGCCTTGTGTTTATCTATACTGTAGCTAATTTGTCAATTACACACTTGGGCAAGTGTCTGGGGCCCTGGGTGGTAGAGTGAGAGGAGTTAAATGCCATGTGTGTGACTACAGTGGTCACATGGAAAGCTGCCAGAGAAGGAGTGCGCGTTAGGGGTGATGGACAGTGATCTGGGTGTCACTGACAGAATAGTCCTTTCAGAACACTGGAAGGGGTACAATGGGGAAGATAGTTTG
The DNA here is from genome assembly GCF_017639515.1 of Carcharodon carcharias. Taxonomy (NCBI): domain Eukaryota; kingdom Metazoa; phylum Chordata; class Chondrichthyes; order Lamniformes; family Lamnidae; genus Carcharodon; species Carcharodon carcharias. The sequence continues at coordinate 123,595,565 of NC_054468.1, forward strand.
GTGGTGGGACCTTAATATAGATAGTAGAAATGGTACAAGATGATCTGTTGAATGTAGAGTTTGGTGGGGTGGAAGGTGAGGACAAGGGAGATAACTTTGGGAGGGTGTGAGGGGTGTAGTACAATAAATCAGATGGACTTAGTCAAGGATCCTCTCAATCATTTTGAAGGGAATTCTCAGTTGAGAATCCTTTCTCTATATGGCAAGTCAGTATTAAAAAGGGGAACACTAGGAATAAATATTGCTTTACAATTTATTCAGTCAGACCAGAAGACTATGCCCACATTGTATGCAAAGTCCCTATATGTAGGTAATATCATGCCGTTCAGTTTTTTTCTTAAAATGATCCATTTTTGGGGTTTCATCAGAGAAAACAGTTATTCATGTAGTAAAATTAAATGCAAAGACTTGCAAGTTGATGTGTTGCAGGTGATGTGAAGTGGTTGGACTCCGGTAGCAACTAGCGTGTTCAGTGCTCAACATCATAGCTGGTTCATTACTAGACCAGCCATTTGAAGCTTTATAAGCAAAAAATTAAACAGAGTAAAAAATGAAAAACACACTTTACTTCTAATATCAGAGCAATCATCAGTTAGCCTTCAATTCGCCTCTTTCTGAGCAAGTTTCTAAGTGCTATAACTTTGGGGATAACTTGTATCTCCTGCAAGAGCTCCTGGACACCTGTGTAGAGTGCCTAACATTATATCTCTTGCTTGTTGATTGTGTATTTCCCTATTGTGAGGTTGTCTCCCCAGAGGTGGAATGACTATCCACTGAACTGATGTTACACAGGCTTGTCAGATTCTATTTAATTTCCATCTATTAATGCTAGACTGTGGCTACTCCTCAGATAAAGAAACTTCTTGATATGTTGGTGGTTAGTGATTAGGGAGAAGGAAGTTAACAATATAACTAACAAAAATGAAACACTTTTTTCCTAAGATTTAACTTGGTACAAGCATCTTGAATTTTATCATGCTAAATAAGGGGTTAAAAGTTAGCTCCACCCAGGAGAAGAAAGCTTCGGTTCATCTTGATCTAATTAACGCCAGACCAGTGGTTGTTGTGAGGCAGCTGTCTATGGGGAGGATAAACCCAACAGCTCTTTGTGAATTTAACAGATGTTTAGACTTCTCTTAATGTTAGTTATCAACCTATTTTTCTCAAAGCAGATCTCTGGGTAGAGCCTGTGCAAAGAGACAATCAGGGCAGATAGTTTGGTAGCTGAAAAATCACCATGTAAAAAAATTACTTGAATCATAATTTAACACATCAAATTATTTATTAGCTTGTATTGCACAAAGAGACAGGGAAGCTCAACAAATGCTGCAAAGTTATATGTTGTATTATTACTATTCTTCACTTGTTCTTGTGTTTTAACAGATGTGTTTGGTAATTAAAGCCCAATTCAAAGTCCACTGCATTATAATTCTGCTCCTTTTCAAAACAGTTCATGTTATAAAACCAGTAGCTGAAGTGTTGCCTGGGCATGGTATTTACCTAGGTACCATGATATGGGCAAATAAAAACTCTCTCCCTCAGGCACAAAGATAAAGCTTGTCTACTAGTGTAATCTGAAACAGGGGCCAAAAATATCTTGGGTAAAAAAGGAAGAGGAACTCCAAAAATATAAATGACCAATTGTTCAACACAGAATTACTGAAAGAAAGAAAATTTGTATTTGCATTCATTGTTGACAGGTCTGTGGTGATAACTAATTCAAAATCTATTAAATGGATCACGGTGACACGGCCTGACATTAATGTGGGTCCATACAGCAAATCAGGAGAACGCTTCCAGGACTGATTTTGGTGCCTAAACTCAGTGGATAATGTTTTTTTCTAATAAGTTTAGAGACTTGGACTTGTTGATGAGGTGGTTAATTGGGGAAAAGGGAGGGCAAGTCCCGCTTTGTCTTCATGGGTGGTTCCTAAACATGCGCAGCTTCATTACTAACTACACGTCCAAAGGCCTATCACTGAAGAGCAGAAGTAGCAAAGTAGTCCAGCTTTATCTCCAGATATTATTTTTCACTGGCATTTGAATCCTGGCTCTTTGCAAAACGTTCTCAGTGGAAAAGACAAATGCAACCTAAGTCAAGGCTCAGACTAGTTTTGATGTACTTATTTAGTTGGCCTACTTGGTGGCAGGTAAAGGTAAATCTGGAAATTGACAACATAGCACACAGGGTTCCCAAAGATAATCTTAAATGCTATAAGATCAGGCTCTGAGCACATTGTTGAGAAGCTATACTATTCCTTATTGGGAGTAAGTATAAAATCAGCTGATTCTGCAACAGGTTTCATAAACAAGTTAAACTGATCCCATATAGCTGTGCAATTAATTTTTCCTTTTTGACCCAGCCAAGGTTGGCTGGCTACTTGGCCAGCTTTGCTGAAATTACAGGACTTGACAAAGGGCAGTGATACTGGAAATCCTGGAAAACCATCAAGGATCCTTTAAGTCAGCTGCTTCATTCAGCTCTGCCTTTAAATGTGCAATTGCCCTTGAGAAGGTGGTGATGAGCTCCCTAATTGCCCGTGAGAAGGTGGCAGTGAGCTACCTCTTTAAACTGCTGCAGTCCATATCGTATAGGTACACCCTCAGTGTTGTTAGGGAGGGAGTTCCAGGATTTTGATTCAGTGACAGTGAAGGAATGGCGATATAGTTCCAAGTCAGGATAGTAAGTGTCTTGGAAGGGAACTTCCAGGTGGTGGTGTTCACATGTATCTGCTGCCCTTGCCTTCTACATGGTAGTGGTCGTGGGTTTCGAAGGTGCTGTTGAAAGAGCCTTGGTGAGTTCCTGCAGTGCATCTTGTTGGTGGTACACACTGCTGCCACTGTATGTCGGTGGTGGATGGAGTGCATGTTTGTGGAAGAGGTGCCAATCAGTGATCAACAGCCGCAAGTTTGGGATTAAAAGAATAAGTTCTGCCTCAGACTAGAGCTAGTATGAATGCTGATATTTGCATGCTCTGGATTCTCTCCTCCCACCTTCCTGCCTCCCCACACCCTGAATATAATTCAATTTGGCGGTTCAAGGATTGGATCCTTTCACAATCATTTACACAGTCCAGACTCAAGGATTTTTATAACTGGGTTTTTTTGGTGTCTGATTGATGCTGTAAAGAGGAAAGAACTCTAATGTTGCTGACTATAGGACTATCGTAACATCCATTTTAAAATTTAAACATTTAAAGTCAGTTAAATAGAAATCCTGAGTCAAGTCAATAATCAAAGTTTCATAAGCTACAGTCATTCACTCACCTTTTCTTCAGGGATTTCCCTCAGTTGTTGGGAAGAGTTCAGCTAAACCCCAAACAAGATGAAAATATTAAATTAACTTCATTCTCAGAAATTAAAAACAGCTAATTAGAGAATCAAATTAGTGAGAGTATTGTGCATAACACAGGAAAGAAACAATTAGGTAACATCCTTACCTCCACACTTCTGTTCTGGTGACCCGAATGATTCAAACTTGGAGTGACATTTTTTGATGATTCAGATTCTGAGTACCGCAACGTTGCACGTTTCTTCTTGATGAGATCTGCATCTCTGTTGTAAGAAAATCCTAATTTGTGGACTGGAGATGAGATGGATTTTCGAACAGGAGAACTGGGGCTTCTGCTATCTACAGAGTCTGAATATTGAAGTCTCTCATGCTCAGAGCTGTTGCTAGCGTTCTCTGAACTCTTGTGTCTTTCTGTAATCGTATTTTCATATACAAGTGTTGGTGATTTATGTTCCTTTTGATCACTGACATCTGACAAGTCAGTCAAGTCTAAAATGTCTACTTTCAGCAGTTTTTTTTTGTTTAATAATGGTGGTACTTGTACTTGTAGTGATGCAGGCTCTGTGCTTTCACTTTTGCTAGTATCCTCCAATACAGAACTTTTAGCAGTATTCTGTTCAACAGCATCATATTTTTGTGAGTCTGAATCATTTTTAGTCCTTCGTGAGGAAGGTATTGTTGTACTTCTGTTTAGAAGGTCATCAGGAGTCTGATGTTCAGTTTGTGACTCACCAACATTGTCATTGACAAATATAGAGTCTTCCTGAGATGAAGTATCAAGTAATACACTGCCAGGTTGCTGTGCTGTTGTCTCATGTTTAACATCATTTATCTCTGCATAAAATTGCTCCTGATCAATGGAGCTGTTCGTGTCAGTTTCAAAGTTACCAACTTTGTATTTACTCTTACTGCTGTTTTCTTCGATCTGGACCACATTCAATTCTTCCCCACTGAAATGTGCCCTTATCTGATAAAGGTAGGTCATAACAGATAGTTTATCTGGAATAGCCAATAAAACCATATCTGCAGGCTCCAATAATCGTGATATTCCCAAGCTTGCAAAGCCATCATAAGCCTATGAAAAACAATAACAGCAATTAAATATTACAACTTTAAGACTCAGTAACTTTAGGCAATTAAAATATTATTAATAAATAAAATACAAAAGGGTATCATTCTTGAAAATCCAGCAGTTGGGACATCTATTGACAGACAAGTTTTAAATATTTTTCTAAAAACTGTATGCTGTTTGGAGCCCCTAGTTATTTTAAGCATTTATTTTTAAAATTTCAGTGTGAATTATGCAACATAGCTTAAAAATTAACGTTCTATCTACATTACACTGAATTTGGTTCAAGTACCTTAGAAATTCAACAGAGATTACAGGGAAACAAGTTAGCATGCTGTAATTGTAACCTTTGTTAAATCATTACTTATTTTCATCTAGTCACAATGGGGTAAATCCTTCATACATACACACAATCATACACAAATGCACAGAAATATACATACATATATAAACAAATAAAAGGTGATAGCTTAACTTCTGCATCTTTCTGGTGTACTGGAATTACAATGTGGATATTGGAAAGAAAATGTCCTTGCAAGGCTAAAAATGTTCCTTTGCAGATACTACACCCGACCTACGAGGGCATAATTCCTTCCTATTAATCCAAATTTTCTCCACTACTAATGGTTCCCAGGAAGGACTAAAATGCATTACTGCTATGGATTATGCCATGAGCACAACTGAATGGTAACTACCATCTTGACATCAGTTAATACCTTGGACTACAATAATGTTCAGATACAAATGCAAAAACAGCATGTTAACTGTAGAAATAGAGCAACACATTAGAAAGATTGCAAAGGGGTATTAGAGAGGTTGGCAGGTAACAAAAGCAACTTACATTTATGCAGCACCTTTAACGTAGGAAAACATATGCATCACATATTTTAAAAAATACATCTGAGCTGATGGAAAACCTTCAAAAGCTTGGTCAGAGATGAAGTTTAAGGAGGACATTAAAGGTGGAGAGGTAAAAGAGTTTATAGATGAAATTCCAGACTGTGGGACCTAGATTACTGAATGCTTGACTGGTAACTATGGGGCAAATGGAGAGGGGGTCTATTGAGGCCTGAGGCAAACAAATAGAGATTTCAGTGGGGAGGGGTACAGATGTCTGGAAGTTGAGGCCGACAAAGAGTTTAAACATTAGGATGCAAATTTTCACTTCAGGCGACTGGGGTGGGTGGGGGGGACCAGGAGCCAATATAATTCAGTGATTCAGCGGCAATTAGTCAGTGGGACTTGATGAGAGATGGGTTACGGTTGAAATCTGAATGAACTGATGTTTATTATGGGTGGAGGATGGGAGGATGGCCAGGAGAGCATTGGAATAGTTGAGACTGAATATCACAATGGCACTTCTGAGACTTTGAGCAGGTAAGTTGAGATAGTATTATGACATAGCCAATGGTAAATGCTGAGCTGTTCAAATCACAGAATCACAGTGCAGAAGAGGCCCTTTGGCCCATCAAGTCTGCACCGGAGGTAAACTTGAAAAAAACTGTCATAGCCAATTTTTAAAATTTGTATGTTTCGAGTTGCAGGCTTTGAATTCAGTTATAATAAGACCACTGAGTCTCAAGAGGTTTTTATGAAACTAAATTGAACATTTATTAATTAGATGATTGTAAGCACATACATATGCTACAAATTACTACAATAACTTCTAAAAAAAAGTCCCCTAATTAATCTGACTCTCAGTTACACCTCTGTTAAGGCAACAGTAAAACACGTAGATTTAAACAGACCCCTGGCTGTCCAATTCAAAATGAGTTTCTTTCAGCTCTGGGTCCTTGCAGATAGCGGCTTGAGGCTTACAGGCTGGGAGCTTTAGATCCTAGAATCCCTCTCCTTTTATCAACAGCCTTCTCTTCCTTTATATATATTTTCCTCTTTGAATGCAAATTCTCATCGCATTACTAGGTTTTTTGAACTTTATCTCTTCTAACAATAAAACTCTTTCATAACACCAATTTTATTAATAAGCTTAGGAAAAGGTGAACACATTGTTTGGCTTCTTCTGGCTAGGTGTAATATTTTATCCATTCTTTTGAACAGTTTATTTAAAAATTCAAATTGCTCCCTTTACAATTCACCTTGTAACTTCCCTATGTTTACCTAATTAACATTTCAAACTTACTTATCTTCTATACATCAAAGCCTCTAGACCAAAGCAAATACTGCAGATGCTGGAAATCTGAAACAAAAACAGAAAATGCAGGTCTAACAGTATCCGTGAAGAAGAGTCATACGGACTTGAAACATTAATTCTGTTTTTCTCTCCACAGATGCTGTTAGACCTGCTGAGTTTTCCCAGTATTTTCTGTTTTTGTCTTGAAGCCTCAGACCAGCTGGCTTTAATCCAATTAAGACAAACACACACATAGATACAGATGCCAGGAGAACTCTATTTTTAAATAACTTCCTATAGCATTATAGACAATATATCTTCTTGACAATAGCAGTTGAGGAGGATGATTTAATGGAAGCGAAAGTAGATTCGCTTTGTGATGGATAGTTCATGAGGTCAGAAAGTTACCTCAGGGTGGAATAGGAGGCAGTGTGCAAATGGGTGGGTTCAGACTGAGACAGTGGCTGAGGAGTGGTATGGAAATGGTGGTAAGGCTATGGAATGTGATGGGCTGGGGGTACAGATGATGGCTTCAATCTTCCCCTAATGTTTTACTGGAAATGTAGATCATCTAAGGTTGGATGTTGGACATTGTGCCTGACAGCACAGCAGGTGCAGAAGGAGTTGTGTGAAGCGTTAGAGACAGTTGGATGTCATCCGAAATCATAACTCTGACTGTGGAAGATGTTGCCATGTGGCAGAATGCAGATGAATAAGAGGGACCAAGGATAGATTCTTGGGGCTTGCCAGTGTAATGGAGCTGGGTCAGGAAGAGAAGCCATTGCTGAAGATAGTTTGACCATGATTCACAGATTAAGGCTGGTAGCATGTGAAACAGTCCTATTTAGCTGGAAAACAGAGGAGGGTGTTGTCTGAAGACAATGGTGTAGTTGAACCATGTCAAAGGCTGAAGGGAGATCAGAAAACCACAGAGTGATAATTTGCAACAGTCCAGGGCAAAATCTGTTAGAAAACAGCATTAAGAATTTTAGAAATTTCACTGGTAAATGGAGATGAATGTCTTTTTGAAACAGGTTCTCACTGAAGCAAGTAAAAGGGACTCATCAGAAACAACGTTTGCACAAGTTCATTTAATTATGTTCAACATGATTATTGAATTTGAGAGAAAAAGTACACAACCAGTAAACTATGTACAAATATAGTAGTTTCCTCTTTTCAAGTGCAAACTCTGATTTTCTGCTTTACTTGGTATTAGAAATGAAGGGTATAAAACTCAGCAATATATATTCGTGAAAAACCTATTGTAGAGTAACAATAACATGATTATAATTAGTCGTTTGGAAGTACAGAACTTGAGTATGGCTGAGAAAAGAGACGTGTCTAAGCTTTTTGTCTTGCACTCATCAAGGCACTCGCAAGAATACCAATATAAAGGGCAAGACAACAATTTATACTGCATGTGAAGACAGTGCTGATTGGTTGGCAAGTGGTGTTGCCATGGAAAATGCACCACTGATGGTGACTGACAGTTAACTGCTAAGCATTGTTTGAAATTTAAACCAGGTAGCTTGACCCTGATTAGTCAAGGCATTGCCCTGAGGAATGAATCAGCAAAGACATCTTGCAGGATAATGGCTACCCTGATCAGATCATTTCAGGCTGTATATCATGCAAGCTCATGAACAAACCCAAGGTCATCACTTGCAGCTGTGAAAAGTGCCTAGTCTACCTCAGATTAGCCTGGAAGGGTAACGTATCTCAAAAATTTCACGCTGCTATAATGCAGTGGCAACACAAGTGGTGTTCACCACTAACAGGATGCTGCTGTCAAGCCAAAAAGACGTTCTGCCTATCACTGTTATGATGCGGCAGATGGTGTGAGCCAGGCGAATCAAATCCAGGAGTGAAACTTACACAATCACAACGGTTTTACAATTTGTATTTATTCCAAGATGTGTGCCCTGAATTCAGAAGTGATAAGTCCACCAAGACTTCAGAGATTTAAAAAAACTAAATTAAATATTTATTAACAAAATAAAAGATTTCATGCACATACATAGGTCTACAAATTACTATAATAACTCCTAAAACTCCTAATTAATCTGGCTTCCAGTTACATCCTCATTAAAGTAACAGTAAAAAGAAATAGGTTTTACACAGATCCAGGCAAGTCAACACAATACCCTGGTCAGTAAAATTTAAAGTGGCTTTTCCCAGCTTCACTTTCTGTAGATAGCAGCCTAATGCACAAATATTGGAGGCTTCTCACATTTCTGTTAGATCTTACAATGTCTTTCCTGACATGTAGCCTCATTCTCCTTCATACATGTCTCTCCCTTTTAATGTAAATTCCATTGTTCCCATATGTCTTTGGAGCTTTACCTTTTTCATAATAAAAATCTTTTCATGGTGCTAACATTGTCAGTAACCTTTGTGAAAAATAAGCACACTGCTTGGCCTAGCTTCTTTTTGAAATTCAAACTGCCCTGATTTATCTAAAAATGCAAATTCTCCTCACCTTACATTCTAAGACTTCAGCCGTGTTTACGTTTTTAGCATTTCAAACCTAGTTTCTTTTGATGAGTCAAAGCCTCCAGACCAGCTGTCTCCAATTCAATTAAATTACACACACACACAAACTATCCAAACTCCACTATTAACCTACTTTTACAATAAATCACAATAATATTAAGAGAATTATTATATTTTCATGACAATCACACAAATGAGTAATGTGGTGTATGAACTTCAGCGCCAGTGTGATGCTAGGTACATAGGCCATATGTCCCAAAGGCTGGCGGATCATATCAAACAATGGTGTCCCAGCCGCTGTTCACAGCGGGCAGGGTACAGACTGTACTCAACCAGCCTGTGCTTGCAAAGCTCAAAGCACAGTGCCCAACATTAGGCATAAATCTGCAATTGGACAACATTTGCTGAATAATCCTCAATGTGCTAAGAATTTTGCTGAGAATCAATTTAAGATTGTCACTCGGGCTCGCAGTGTGACACATCTGCGTGTACTGGAAGCTGCATATATTAACATCAATATACTATTCTTTGCAGACAAAGAGAACATGTACATACTATGCGCCTGTTTCAGCTAAACAAAATAAGTGACATCCATTCGTTGACTCATTCCTCAGGGCAATGCCTTGACTAATCAGGGTCAAGCTACCTGGTTTAAATTTCAGACAATGCTTGGCAGTTAACTGTCAGTCACCATCAGTGTTGCATTCTCCATGGCAACACCACTTGCCAACCAATCAGCACTCTCTTCATATACAGTATAAATTGTTGTTTTCCCCTTATATTGGCATTCTTGAGAGTGTCCTGATGAGTGCAAGACAAAAAGCTTAGACTTTTCAGCAATAACATGATTATACTTTCATTTACAAGCAGAAACACAACATGATATGAAAACAGTAGCACTTTACCATGCTTATAACATCAGCAACCTTACGCAATCAACATTAAGATTGTTTATCGGAGTTTAGGGAATAAGACAATATGAAATAACAACTGTACAAGTTAGTATTGATAAGAGAATGTCAAGGATGTGTTTTGCGATAAGAAATGGGATATACAGAACCACTATACAGTACTAATCCATGCTGAGCCTTATCACAGTTGATCAACCTTCTCTCTCATACTGTGCATGTAATTGCAGTGATTTGTGTTGATGGAAAAATTCAGCAAGATAATGAAAACGAAGCATACCCAGATTAACTGATACATTCCTGAAAATACACAGAAGTAAGGCTTACTTTAAAACTATCAGTAATACTGGAAAGGCACAGCATGGTCATTAGACATTGCATACCAAGACACTTGCATCAGTTTAATATGATAGCTCATATTTTTTGACAAAGATTTTAGGACATCAGGTCAGTTAAGGCAGGAGCTTGAAAAGAATGTGCCCAATGGCAATTAGCCTAAATCAAAGAATGTTTACGAGCTTTGTTTATGTCCAAGATATTTACAAAGCAGTGAGTGCTGTGAGAAACAAAGTTCACCAATTATTAAACTTCATTCTCTATTTTGTGGTACAAGAGTTAGCTGTGTACTACTCAAAAGATTTGAACGCATTATCAAATTCTGCATATATATATGTAGGAAATCCAGTAAATCATAATTGATATAAAGATGCTGGAAATATAAAATAAAAACTAGGTGCTGGAAATACACAGTAGACCTGGCAGCATCTGTGGAGAGAGACGCAGAGTTAACATTTCAAATTGAATGTGACTCGTCTTTGGAACGTATAATAATTGATGTTAATTGTTGGTGGTTTAATTGTTGGGAAGCATCCAAAAAAATCTCATTGATAAAGCACACTAAGGAACTCTATTACAGATGTGTGCTACCAAGGTTAAACTCTGTTTACTGAGAAATCATATTGGGAGTTTGGGTGCACTCTCCCTCAGCTTTAATTTTACTTCTAATAATGGCATAAAATCTTGGGACTGTATACTAAATTCCCAATGGGTGAAGCTCTGTGCTGGGCATGCAAAATATGTAAAATTATCCCTGCAATGTATTGCACAGATTTTAACCACTTGCAAATGAAAGTAGTTTTGGATCAGTATATATATATTTGAAGTGTACATATATATATATATATATACGGGAAAAAACAAAAAAATAAAAACAGAAATTACTGAAACGACTCAACAGCTCAGGCAGCATCTGTGAGGATTGAAACAATTAACGTTTCAAATCAGAGATCTTTCACCAAAACTGGAAAACATGAGAGATGTAACAGTTTTTGAGTAAACACGGAGGCAGGGAGTAAGGAGGGGAGGATAGAACAAAAGGGAAGGCCTGTCATAGTGTGGAAGGCAAGACAGACTAAATGACAAAAAGGGATGATGGGCAAGGCCAAGTGTGTAATAGTAGAAAACAAAAACAGAATTACCTGGAAAAACTCAGCAGGTCTAGTTCTGTCGAAGGGTCATGAGGACTCGAAACGTCAACTCTTTTCTTCTCCGCCGATGCTGCCAGACCTGCTGAGTTTTTCCAGGTAATTCTGTTTTTGTTTTGGATTTCCAGCATCCGCAGTTTTTTTGTTTTTATCTCTGTGTAATAGTAGGACAGGCAAGCATGAGAAGGGGAGCAGAAAACAATGAAGGTGAACAAGGTGAAAGAAGCAATGGAAAAATCCCGTCCTGATGTTGCCTGATCTGCTGAGTACTTGCAGCATTTTCTCTCTCTGTTTCAGATTTCCAGCATCTGCAGTATTTTGCTTATGCAAAGCAAAGGCGTGCATGTGGACATGCACATCTTTGTAGTTAAAGTTTTTTTATGGGTTTTAATAATAGGTGTTTCATCAACTTGCATGTATATGGTGCTTTTAACTCAATAAAATAGCCTATTCACTGAAGTGTAATCAGACAAAAATTGACAACAAGCCAAATAAAGAAAAAATATGAGAAGTAGTTTGGGGAGGGAATTCCAGGGCTAAGAGCCTAGATGGCTGAAGGCACAGCTGGCAATGATAGGGTGAAGGAAAAGGCTAGTGCTGAAGAGGTCATAAATGGAGGGTCACAGAGATCGCACAGTTGTAGGGTTATAAGAGGTTACAGAGATAGGCAGGTGTGAGGCCATGGAGGGATTCGAACAAGAGGATCAGAGTCCTAAAATTGAGGTGTTGGCAAACCCAACAGCCAATGTAAGTCAGCATGCATAGGGGTGATGGCTGAATGGAACTTGGTTCAAGTTCTGATAAGGGTAGCAGAATTTTGGGTGAGCTTAAGTTTATGGAGGGTTAAATTAGCAGTGGTATGGTCCAATGTGGTCAGTTTGATAAACTAATGTTTAAATATATATCCATATATCTAACAACACGTTTAAAAATCCTGTCTGTACACACTTGCTCCCTAAATTCTTATGTTGATAATTATAATGGAAACTGATTACATAAGCTGTAATTATGCCCTGCCACCAGCAATGACAGTGCAGTAACCCAGCTTTCCATCTCCTCTATGTTCCACCCAACTCAGGTTCTCTGCTTCCCAAATTCCTGTAGGCTTTCATTTAAATCTTTCTTTGTCTACATGAAATGTGTTGCTCAGTTCCTTTCACTTCAATATATGGAATCTCAATGTATAATTATAAGAATAAATGATAAATAAAGCACTTAGATTCAACTTAGTTTTTATAAATATACAAGTCTGATGGCATCAAATCAGGAGAGAGAGAAATGTAGGATTTGATGCAACTTTTGAAGATTGTCAGAGATATATCAAGGTACAGGGTGTCATGTTTTTTTTTCGACCATTTTTCCATTGAAAGAATTTTAGAATGAGTTATGTTTAAGTGTAGTATTCTAAAATTAAAGCAAGTTCACTCAGGTTGATTCTTATAGCCATATGCTGCAGCCACTGTGACAAAGAGGGGATTGATGTGTTAATGAGCCAACTGTCCATACTGTTTAGCACAATGAATAGGACAATAACTAATTTGTTATCTTGTTTCTGGCTACTGGCAGGCTATCCCCTCAAGATAGTATTCTTGGGTATCCAGCAGGGGGTTGTCAGCTGACACTATACACTTGGGAGGGAAGCAGCCAGTTTGGCTGACAGGCCCATTAGTGAATTCTGCAGCAGGAAAGAAGATGAGTGAAGCCTTCCCACTTCCTGTGAACACAGGAGAAAAAGGACAAAAGGACACGAGATCAGTGGAATGCTGACTGAAAGATCAATCCCACCAAACCCATGTCTGCTTCATTCTTAGGCAGACTATTTGGCAAGTGTATTTAGGCCACCAATCAGGACAAGGTTTCTTAGTTTACTAACTTTTCTTATTCAAAAGGAGACGTTTGAACTTGAGTGGAGGAGCTAAGATTTGCTTATAACAGCTATACTATCTGTAAAATAAAGCAACTTAACAATTCATATCACCGTAACATTGCCCAATTCCACCCCTGCCTCAGCTTTTCTGTTGCTGAAACCCTCATCCATGTTTTTGTTACCTCCAGAATTGACTATCCTAAGGGACTCCTGGCCAGCCTCCCACATTCTACCCTCTGTAAACTTGAGATCATCCAAAATCTAGTGTATCCTAATTTGCACCAAAGCCCATTCACCCACCACCCATTTGCTCGCTGACCTACATTAGCTCCCAGCTAAGCAACACCTTGGTTTTAAACTTCTCATACTTGCTTTCAATCCCTCCATGGCCTTGTCCTTTCCAATCTCTGAGATCTCTTCAGGCCCTATAACCCTCTTGGATATCTGCACTCCTCTAATTCAGGCTTCTTGAGCACCCCCATTTTTAATCACTCCAGCATTAATGGCTGTGCCTTCAGCTGCCCTGCAGTCTGGAATGCCCTCCCTGAACCTCTCCATCTCACTTTCCTCCTTTAAGTCACTCCTTAAAACCTACCTCTTTGACCAAGCTTTTGTTCATCTGACCTGATATCTCCTTATGTGGCTCAGTGTCATTGTTATGGCACAGCTGATGGCAAATGTTGAATTGTTCAAATCCCAAAGGGAAACTTGAAATAACTGCCACAACTTGTTTTGCAGTTTGTATAAATTTTGAGGTGCACGCCTTGAATTCAGTAGTAATAAGACCACCAAGTCTTACAGGTTTTTACAAAGCTAGATTAAACACTTAAAATAAGAACAATGATTTTTAAGCACTTACATATGTGTATAAATTACTACTATAACAACTTGTATTATAATATAACTACCAGTAATCTTTGAGAAAATTAAACACACTGTTTCTAAACTTCACCTGGCTAGGTAACACATTTCACCCCTCCTTTGAAAACAATCTAGTCTGGTTTATTTAAAAATGAAAATGTCCTTTTACACCTTACATTCTAAACTTACCACATGTTTACATCAAAGCCTTCAGACCAGCCACCTTTAATCCAATTAAGTCACACACACACCATTATTTTACAATAAATTCCAATAACATTATGAGAATTATTATATCTTCCTGACAGTCATATTTTGCTTGACACTCCTGTGAAGTGCTTTGGGATGTTTTATTACATTAAAGGCACTCTATAAATACAAATTGGTGTTGAACTTCATGATAGTACATTTGATATCCAATTTAAAAAAGGAGGTGCGATCGTTAGGCCCTGGGTCACACTATCAGGTTGTTAGATGTTGAGTATAGGCACATTCTGCCTATTGGAGTGGTCAGAGCCAATTAACCTGAGAAAAATATGTAAGCTTTCTAAGAATTGGTGGCAGTGCTAGGATATTGATTTACACTGGTGGCAAGACTAATTAAAATAGTTAACATGCAAAGGTGAACAAAACAGAGGTCAACAAGATAAAGAGAGGCAAAATTTGAAGTGGTGTAATTGGTAACAGAAGGGAAAGCGAAGGAGAGTGGGTTTCAGCTGAAAGAGCATGAGTTTCAATTAGGGATTGAGCGCTATAGACAAAAATAAAAGATAGACAACATGGAGAGGGGAAACTCAACATCATCAAGAAGGAGAAACTATGTCAGGGTGAGACCATTGAGGAGACAACATTAATGCTCTTGAATTGACAGAGAAAGGTGCATTGGCAACAAGTTCAGCAAGTCAGTTCAGGCCTTATAATTTTATTAAATTGAAACAGCTTTCAAATCTTTGAGGGAAATGATATTCATAGCTTTATCCAGGCATTTGACTTGTTAACAAGTCATCACTGGGACAGAAATGAACAGGCCAGCCAAATCACAACTTCCCTAAACAGAAAGTCAGGCACGTCATTTGCTCAGGCCAATCTTGTCGTTACTGTGGGCTGTGATTACTGTAAAATGTGCCTTTCAAGATGCAGCTCTTAAACAGAAAACTAAGCAACTAAGAAAGTTGTTATTTGCAGAGAAGCAATTATTGGGCTGAAGGATGTGGCTTGAGAATGAAACTATTAAGACCACAAAGATCTTTCCCATTAATGTTATTTGAAAAGATTTCTGGAATCATATGGAAATAGTTCTATATGATTTAATAATCCATTCAACTGATCAGGAAAATTCATATGCAACCAAATCTATCTTACTTCTCCCTTAAAAATATTCAATGCCTCCACCAGTCTCTGGGGAAAAGAGTTCCACAAACTCTCAGAGAATGGGAGGCCCTTATTTTTAAACTGTGTCCCCTAGTTCTGGTCTCTCCCACAAAGGGAAACTTGTTAAGCAATCTATTAACAGATAATAAGCAGGCAAGTTTTGAGAGTTCTTTCATGAGATGGCTAAATGAAGGGCCACTGAATACAAAAAAAAAGAGAAAATCAGCCAGAAAACAAAAGCAGAATCATTAGGATGAGAGGGAGCACTATTGTAGTATATTGTCCTGGAGATTCTCCACGTAAATTTATCCCATTTTACTTTAACATTCTAAAACTTTACCATTAAATTAATTTTAAGAGCACATAAGACTGTAACATTCTGAATCAGTTCTTATGTTGTAAACCTTGATTGAACGTGGGGCAGTCCATTTGATCATTAGAATGGAGATTGGAAATCTGCTCAATCTGTAGCATAACAATTATGTGCATATGTGCAGCCTCAAAGCAACCATTTGGAAACATGCCTTTTGCTGCTGCACAAAATGTTTCTTCTTTGAGTTTGGATCATATTTCAAGAAGAGCTTTAAATATTGTGCTGAAAATGGTCTGTTATAGAACTAAGTAATGTGGGGAGAAGGACCAGTTTATCAAAACACAGCTTGTTTTTGACTTTGTGTATAATAAAATAACAGAACATTAGCTGTGCTCCTGCACTGTACCATGGTGCAATTTCTACACTGCTGTTTTAAATTGACAAGCTTGCTTTGTGTTTGGAGGAATGTCTATTTGCAATGTGGCCATAGGCTTGCCATTGACATGTGACCTCTGACATAACCCTTGCTGTATAAAGGCTCGAGAGCAGAAGCCATTTCATCCACCACTTGGAATATAGTGTCGAGAGTGTGCTGCTGACATTGAGTGGGTTTTGACAGTTGTAATAAAGCCTGCAGAGAATCATTAAAACTTCAGTCTGCAACTTTGTACCGGACATTGGTCACTGGGTAAGTCAGTATGGTTCTGAATATTCCAGTACTTGCTCCCTTGGAGATGAAGGCAGATTTGGAAATGAATTGGAAATCCTTCCAGACTCAATGGCAGAACTATGGGCAGGATGTTCCCCCCGTTGGGTGGGGGTGGGGTTGTGTGGGAGTGGGAGCGAGTGGGCTGGTTCCTGATCGGCGCCCCTGTTGGGGGTGCGCCACCATTTTACATGGGCAGGCCAATTGCCCATGGATGAGGTTTCATTTTTTTTCGGAAGCTCACCTGAGCTCCCGACCTGCTCACCAACCTTAAGGTTGGATGAACGGGTCCATTGATTACTTCAATTGCTTCTTTAAGGGCCTTAATTGGCCAATGACAGGTCGGCAGTTGTGCAGCCGACTCGGCTCCGCACCCACCGATCTGAAAACGTAAATGACACAGGATGACGTCAGGATGCACATCCGACATCATCCCGCGCCATTTTACGCGGCAGCAAGCGGGCCCCGCCCCTGCTCACCAACCTAAAAAGTCCCCCTATAAAATTGCCACAGAGCAAAACGAGAAACATGAACAAATAAGAGTAGCAACTCTGTTATCAGTTGTCAGCTGGGGAAAGAGTGCTACAAGCTTTACCGCACCCTCATTGAGGAGCAGAAATGGCAATCTTGTGAAATTTTGGAGGCCTTAAGGACCCTGTATTGATGTTACTTATGAACAATACGTGTTCAACACCAGAGCTTAGAAAAGGGGGAAAACGTTGATCAGTATGTGATGGCATTGAGATGTCTAGCCGAACCTTGAGTTTGAGGAACTGAAGAGCTGATCAGAGACAGGATTGTCTTAGGAACAAGAGATCCTGCTGTGAGAGCATGTCTGCTGAGTGAAGTGAAGCTTACTCTCAAGAAAGCTATTGACATGTACAGAAGCTCTGAAGTGGTCAATCATCAGCTGCAGAGGACTGATGGGAAAACTGATGAGGCTTTGCACTCTGCTGCGAGGCAATTCAGGCCATACAAGCAAAAACCAATGGAGAGAAGAAAGAGCTATTTGCAGAAGGGCCAGCAGAAAGATCAAGGCCGGAGTGCTGGATGTCAATATTGCAGAGGACATCACACAAAAGAAAAGGAAGCATTTCCAACGTGGGGGAAGCAGTGCTCTAACTGCAAGAAGCTGAATCAATTTGCACGCAGGTAGTTTGCTGGAAGAAGAAGAGCAAGCCTGTAAGATGGTGAACCTGACGAATCACTCTGTACCCCGGAACCGGTGAAACAGGTCTAAATGCTGGCCTAGCCAGTATTGCCCACATCCCATGAACAAATAATTTTTAAAAAACAGATTGGCACCCTGAAGTCTCAAGGAAAACAATGGTTTGTGACTATAGGAATGATGATTATGGAAGGAGAGCATCAAGTTAATATGAAGTGTCAGATAGACACTGGTGCTATATGCAACATCATGAGCTTCGCAGACTTGTGCAAGATGGTGACCCAAAAATGAAACTGTCGAACGTAAAGTTGAGTCTATGATGGAATGGTGCTCACCCCAAGAGGAAAAACTAAGCTGAGAGCCCAATCCAATGAGAAGAAAAAAGATTGCAGTTCCAAATAGTAGACACTAAATAAAATCCACTCCTCCCAGCTGAAACAAGTCAAAAGCTTGGACTGGTAACCCTCCATATACCAGAAGAAGTTTGCAGTGTTTCACAAGGCGCTAAGCCATCCACTGCTGAACAAATCCTGACAAATTACAAAGATGTTTTCACAGATCTTAGATGTCTTCCTGGTGTATATGATCTTGAAGTAGATGAGAGCAGCTGGAACTGTCCTGGGAAGATGCTGAGTTGGTCACACACTCTCGAGTCCAGCCTGAAAGACAGGATAGAAGAGCTTGAAAAGATGCCGTAATCAAGAAAGTGACAACTCCTACAGACTGGATTAGCAGCAGGGTAGCAGTGAGAAAGCCAGGAAAGTTGAGACTGTGCGTAAGTCGAAAGGGCTTCAATAAAGCTTTGAAGAGATCTCACTACCCCATGCCAATCATTGAAGAAATTTTGCCACAACGTGCAAGGGCAAAGATCTTTACCACTCTAGATGCAAAGGATGGATATTGGCAAGTGAAGTTGAATAAAAGCAGCAGCTTTCTTGACTACATTCTGGACCTCATTTGAGAGGTACAGATAACTGTGCATGCTGTTTGGCATTTCTACTATTCCAGAAGTGTATCAATACCGAGATAGTCAATGGTCTTCCAGGAGTGGAAGCAATCGTGGATGATCTGTTGGTCTATGGATGTGGAGATACAGTGGAAGAAGCCATCATAGACCATGATCAGAATCTAAAGAGAGCTTGCTAGATGAACCTGAATCAGAATAAGAAGAAACTGCAACTGAAGATGACAGAAATACATAGGTCATGTACTCTCTGCGAAAGGAGTTTGTCCTGATCCTGATAAGATGAGCGCTGTAGCAGGGTTGGAGCAACCAACAGATAGATGTGAAGGCGGTGCAATGATTTGTTGGATTTGTGAACTACCTAGCAAAGTTCATGACCAATTTGTTATCAGTGTGAACCTCTATGCAAACCCACTCCTAAGGATGTTCAATGGTATTGGGGCACTCGCATCAAACAACTAGTAATGACGCCACCACTACTGAGGTACTACAATGTTAATGATGTGGTCACACTGTGGTGTGATGCCAGCGAGACAGAACTTGCAGCAACCCTCATAGAGCAAAGACAGCCAATTGCATTTGAATCCAGAATGTTAACGCAAACTGAACGACGCTATGCACAGATTGAGAAACTAGCGCCTGGTTATTGTCATCACTTGTGAGCATTTTAATCAGTAGCTGTTGGGGAGACAAAGTGATGGTAGAGTCTGACCACAAGCCACTTGAAGCAATATTCCCAAACCATTTGCAGAAATATCATTTAGAAGTGAAGTATAAGCAGAGGAAACAGATGTACATCACCAACATGCTGTCAAGTGCTGCACTCACTTTGAAGAAAGTTGCTGATACTGATGTGAAATCTTTCAGATTCAATGAGAAGCAACAGCATGACATGTCCTGGAAGTCATCAACCCAGCAGAGACACTGAGTAGAATCTTTGGCTCGGTGAGCGGGAGCGAGGTTAAAATGACGCGCGGTGATGTCAAGCGTGCGTCCCGACGTCACCGCATGCCATTTAGATTTTCAGTTTGGCAGGCGCGCAGCCAACTCGTATGCATGCCCGCTGAACTGTGAAAGGCCCATTAAGGCCAATTAAAAAGCCAATAAATCAATTAGCTGAGCTTCACGTCCAACCTTAATGTTGGTGGGCAGGTGGAGAGCCCAGGCGGCCTTCGCATTTTTCATGGTACCTCTTCCACAGGCGGGATGAGGTTTCATGAACATTTTTAAAGTGTTTGAAAATTTTAATAAAATTAATGGACATGTGCTCATGTGACAGTTTCACATGAGGGAACATGTCCTTAAATTTTTCTTTTTAACCTTTATTCAATGTTTTATAAATGAAAGCAATCTGTCTCTTATGAAAAAACTGAAAAGAAAGGAGAGCCCAGGACAGGCTATTAAAGTCTCCAGAACACAAAATAGGACGGAGTGTTTGGAAAGGGCTAAGAATCTAACTTCAAGCACATCAGATAAAGGGACGACAATGAGAAAGGGGACGGGAAATATAGGACTGAAGGTGTTGTATCTGAATGCACGCAGTATACGAAATAAGGTAAATGAGCTTGTGGCGCAGATTGAAATTGGCAGGTATGAAGTGGTGGGCATCATGGAGACATGGCTGCAAGGGGATCAGGACTGGGAGCTAAATATCCAAGGATATACATCCTATCGAAAAGATACGCAGGTTGGCAGAAGGGATGGGGTTGCTTTGTTAGTAAGAAATGAAATTAAATTGATAGCAAGAAATGACGTAAGGTCAGATGATGCAGAATCTGTGTGGGTAGAGTTGAGGAACCACAAAGGTAAAAAAACCATAATGGGAGTTATGTACAGGCCTCCAAACAGTAGTCAAGATGTGGGGCACAAGATACACCAGGAGATAGAAAAGGCGTGTAAGAAAGGCAAGGTTACAGTGATCATGGGGGATTTCAAAATGAAGGTAGACTGGGAAAATCAGGTTGGTAGTGGATCCCAAGAAAAGGAATTTGTGGAATGTCTATGAGATAGCTTTTTGGAGCAGCTTGTGGTGGAGCCCACTAGGGAGCAGGCAATTCTAGATTTAGTGATATGTAATGAGGCAGATTTGATAAGGGAGCTTAAGGTGAAGGAACCCTTAAGAGGAAGTGACCATAATATGATAGAATTTACCCTGCAATTTGAGAGGAAAAAAGTTGGAATCAGATGTAATGGTATTACAGTTGAATAAAAGAAACTATAGAGGCATGAGGGAGGAGCTGGCCAGAACTGACTGGGAGATGAGCCTAGCAGGAAAGACAGTGGAACAGCAATGGCAGGAGTTTCTGGGAGTAATTTGGGAGACACAGCAAAAATTCATCCCTAGGAAGAAGCAGCATACTAAAGGGAGGACGAGGCAACCATGGCTGACAAAGGAAGTCAGAGACATCATAAAAGCTAAAGAGAAAGCATACAATGCGGTGAAGAGCAGTGAATTGCTCCAGGGGATTGGGAAGCCTACAAAGACCAACAAAGGACAACCAAAAAAGAAATAAGGAGGGAGAAGATTAAATATGAGGGTAAATTAGCCAGTAATATAAAAGATGATTGCAAGAGTTTTTTTTTGATACATAAAGGGTAAGAGAGAGGCAAAAGTGGACATTGGGCCGCTGGAAAATGATGCTAGAGAAGTAGTATTGGAGAACAAAGAAATGGCGGAGGATCTGAATAGGTACTTTGCATCAGTCTTCACGGCTGAAGACACGAGTAACATCCACAAAGTTCAAGAGAGTCGGGGGACAGAGATGAGTATGGTGGCCATTACCAAGGAGAAGGTGCTAGGAAAACTGAAAGGTCTGAAGATGGATAAATCACCTGGGTCAGATGGATTACACCCCAGAGTTCTGAAGGAGATAGCTGAAGAGATAGCAGAGGTGTTAGTGGTGATCTTTCAGGAATCACTGGAGTCAGGGAGGGTCCCAGAGGACTGGAAAATCGCTAATGTAACCTCCCTGTTTAAGAAGGGAGTGAGGCAAAAGACAGGAAATTACAGGCCGATTAGCCTGACCTCGGTCGTTGGTAAGATTTTAGAGTCCATTATTAAGGATAAGATTTCAGAATACTTGGAAGTGCATGGTAAAATAGGGCAAAGTCAGCATGGTTTCATCAAGGGGAGGTCATGCCTGACAAATCTGTTAGAATTCTTTGAGGAGGTAACGAGTAGGTTAGACAAAGGAGAGCCAATGGATGTTATCTACTTGGACTACTGGAAGGCCTTTGACAAGGTGCCACACAGGAGGCTGCTCAGTAAGATAAGAGCCCATGGTGTTAGAGGCAAGGTACCAGCATGGATAGAAGATTGGCTGCCTGGCAGGAGGCAGAGAGTGGGGATAAGGGGATCCTTCTCAGGATGGCAGCCAGTGACTAGTGGAGTTCCGCAGGGGTCAGTTTTGGGACCACAACTTTTCACTTTATTCATTAATGATCTAGATGAAGGAACTGAGGGCATCCTGGCTAAGTTTGCAGATGATACAAAGATAGGTGGAGGGACAGGTAGTATTGAGGAGGTGGGGAGGCTGCAGAAGAATTTGGACAGGTTAGGAGAATGGGCAAAGAAGTGGCAGATGGATACAACGTGGGAAAGTGTGAGGTCATGCACACTTAGGCATAGACTATTTTCTAAATGGGGAGAGAATTCAGAAATCTGGAGGGCAAAGGGACTTGGGAGTCCTCGTCCAGGATTCTCTTAAGGTTAACTTGCAAGTCAAGTCGGTAGTTAGGAAGGCAAATGCAATGATGGCATTTATTTCAAGAGGACTAGAATATAAAAGCAGGGAAGTGCTGCTGAGGCTTTATAAGGCTCTGGTCAGACCACATTTAGAATATTGTGAGCAATTTTGGGTCCCGTATCTCAGGAAGGATGTTCTGGCCCTGGAGAGGGTCCAAAGGAGGTTCACGAGAACGATCCCAGGAATGAAAGGTTTAATATATGAGGAACATTTGAGGACTCTGGGTCTATACTCGATGGAGTTTAGAAGGATGGGGAGGGATCTGATTGAAACTTACAGAATACTGAAAGGCCTGGATAGAGTGGACGTGGGGAAGATGTTTCCATTAGTAGGAGAGACTAGGACCTGAGGGCACAGCCTCAGAGTAAAGGGAAGACCTTTTAGAACAGAGATGAAGAGAAACTTCTTTAGCCAGAGAGTGGTGAATCTATGGAATTCATTGCCACAGAAGGCTGTGGAGGCCAGGTCATTGAGTGTATTTAAGACCGAGATAGATAGGTTCTTGATTGGTAAGGGGATCAAAGGTTACGGGAAGAAGGCGGGAGAATGGGGTTGAGAAACTTATCAGCCATGATTGAATGGCGGAGCAGACTCGATGGGCCGAATGGCCTAATTTCTGCTCCTATGTCTTTTGCGCACATGCATGAAAGAGCGCACTCCCTGACTCAGGCAACCCCCTCTCCTGCCGCCAGCACAGGGAGTGCTCAGCAATTCTGGGCAAGCGTCACACTGGGCGGGCCTTAATTGGCCTGCCCACGTAAAATGACAGTGATCAGCTGTGCACACCCACGCCCGCCCCCACACAACCCCTCCGATGGCAGAAAATTCTCCCCATTGAACCTGACAGACAAGCCTCTTGCTCAGATCAGGCAAACTACTCAAGATGGCATCTTGTGCAAAGGAACTAGAATCATCATCCCTAAGGAGATGAGAACGCTGAAGCACATCCATGCAGGTCAAGGAATTGAGTCTAGTCTGAGGAAGGCAAGGGCAGTGCTCTACTGGTCAAACATGAGCAAGGAGATCAAGGACCATTTCAGCCAGTGCAGTGCTTGTAATGAATGTCATGCTAAGCGTGCCAAAGAGCCATTCATGACATCCCAGAGAGACCATGGATGAAGCTTGGAGTAGATCTCTTCACTCTCTTTGGAACTGACTATCTCGTCACTGTTGACTGCTATTCAGACTACTGGGAGTTAGGCAAGTTGATGCCAATGACTACCAGTGAGATCATAGAATGCCTGAAAGCACACTTCAGTCATTTATGGCATTCCTTACATCAAGAAGAGCAAAAATGGCCCTCAGTTCATCAGTGAAGAATTCAGGCGCATCGTAAATGATTGGGAAATTCAGCACTACATATCATCTCCATACTATCAAATAGAATGGCTGAGGCACCAGTGAAAATTGCCAAAGGATCATCAAAAAATTGAGTAGATCCCATGTACGTGGCAATCCTAGAGTGGAGAAATATGCCTACTGAGGGCATGGAAAGTAGTCTAGTTCAGTGACTAATGTCATGCTGCACCAAAATTATTCTTCCAATAACTAAAATATCACTGAAGCATAAGTAATAACAGGCATGAGTAACAAAATCATAGTGAAATGACAGAAAACCAAATTTCACTTTGGCAATGATTTGACAGCTTTATCAAACCTGAGAATTGGAGAGCCAGAGTGCAAACATTCACACTCAACACACACTCAAAAGTCAGCCCACTTAGCAACTTGGGACCTATGTAGAAAAATCGTCACCTCAATCGCACAGGATGAAAATGGTCAATTAGGTATATCGTCGTAACTACAGACATGTATGTACAACTGGAGAAGCTGCTCCTTCACAGCAGACAGCTGATGAGGAAGATGTAAGTTCACCAACCACAAAAAGAACTGAGCGACCGTTACTCCCAGAGGTCAACCATTTCCTGACAAAGGTAATGGGTCAGCAGCAACAATTACCACAACAATTACCACAGCAGCAACACTCACCATGGCAGTGAAATTCCCTGCAGAGGCAACATCACCCCAGCAATGAGCAGACACCAGACAAATGGCAAATAACAACCCGCACGTGTACCATTAGAAGAACTGAACACTTTAAAGATAATATGTACAATAAGTGTGTAGGGACAACAAAAGTGAGTCACACTAGAATGACCAGTTTTCTGTACATGTGTGATTTTCATTGTAGATCATATATGTGCCTGAGTTGCAACTGTAAATGATAATGCACGCAGGTTGTTTTTTGTCTGAAAAAGGGGGATGTTTAGAGAGCTGCCATTGTACAATGTGGCCATAGGCTTGCCATAGTCATATGACCTCTGATATCAACCTTTGTGCATAAAGGCTTGAGAGCAGAAACCATTTCATCCACCACTTGGAACAGTTTGGTAGTTCAAAAACTAATAGTGGGGTTAAGGGGTGAGTGCGCTTGGTAATGCAAGTAGTTTCTACTTTAGCTTATAACTTGTTGCTGCTTGCTTGTGTGAGCAGGTTATCTTCATTTTGCTTCAGAGCTGTTTTGACAGAAATAAGAGGTTTCAGTTCAGGACTCAAGTGTTGTTTTCCAGGCCCCTGGAGGATTCAGACCACTTGGGGCCTTCCAAGTATCAGACAGCCTTCCCTTATCCTGGGAATGGGAATTGTGCTCTCCGCTGGAGGCACCTCCTCTGAGGAAAAGAGATGGCCAGAAGGGGGAGGAGGTCAGGTATTCAGCCTCCAGGGGAGTGACCTGTGGGGGGAGATATCCAGGCACAAGGGACGCAGGACCAACAGGAAGTCCAAGGCAGAAGGGGCCTCAGAAGACACCACTATCCTGCTGCCAGGGTTTACAGGCGGTGATGCAGCTGCCTCAATATGTCTGCAATGCTGAAGGAGGCTCTGCCTCCCAAGGGAGACAGTGACATCCATCTGTCAGAGGATTGGCCCTGAGGTCAGCTCCGACTGTGTGGGTGGATGCCCCATGCCAGTGGTGCTGAAGGTCACGATGGCCCTCAACTTCTATGCCTCCGGCTCTTTCCAGGGGTCAGTGGGTGATCTTTGTGGAGTCTCTCAATCAGCTCTCCACAGTTGTGTCAAGCTGGTGACAGATGCTTTGTTCAGGCATGCACTGATTTTCATTCACTAGCATACGGACGAGCCAGCTAAGCAAGGCTAGCCAGAGGCGTCGCGTCGATTGCTGGCTTCCCCCACGTCCAGGGTGCAATAGACTGTACACCTGGCCATCAAGGCCCCAGCAAGTGAGCCGGGTGCCTTCGTCAGCAGGAAGGGCTTCCACTCCATGAACGTGGATAGTGTGTGATCACAGGATGCTGATTCTACAAGTCTGTGCAAGGTATCCAGGCAGCTCCCATGATGCTTACATCCTGAGATACTCCCAGGTGCCGAGGCTCTTCAGTGCTCCAGCTCGGCTTGATGGATGGCCGCTGGGTGACAAGGGCTATCCCCTGTGAAGGTGACTCATGACGCCTCTCCGCCATCCAAGAACAGAGACTGAGCAGCGGTACAACAGGAGCCACGGCTCCACACGGACTGTGGTGGAGAGAACCATTGGTCTTCTCAAGATGCGCTTCTGATGCCTGGACTGTTCAGGGGCGCACTCCAATACCACCCATATCATGTGTTACTAATAGTGGTTGCATGCTGCACTCTCCACAATCTGGCACTGGAAAGGGGGGACACAGTGGAGGAAGATGATCTTGACGCAGCAGCTCAGGCAATAGACGATGAGTCCAGTAGTGACGCCGAGGACGAGCACGGTCAGGATAATGCTGAGGGCACAGACGCTGACCTGGGCAACCTCCAGGGAGGCAGGGTCACCCGAGACACTTTGATCCAGCGCTCCTTCAGCAAGCCTACCAAATTAGAACAACCAGCATCACATGACAGGGCTGTAGGCTCCATACTCGATCCCTGACAGGAACATTTGCTTGATGAACAACATGCAGTATGTGTCATTTCAATAAAGTTTAATGAGAAACAAGTCAATCATAACACCATGGGTCACCATGCACCTGCAGAACAAATGAAGCACCCAGAGGGCTGTTGTATAAAAACACATTTAGTGATATGGTGCCTGCCATAAAGTAACAAATGAAATTCACACCAATTAAGAGTTAAATTAAAAGTGGGGAAAACAAATATCACCCATGCTCAGGCCATGTTGTGATTAAGGTGCTTTAAGTTTGCACTTGCAGGTGCTACGTCTCAGTGCTCCCCCATCGCTGGCACAGGCATTGGAGACAGCCTGCTCAATCTGCTGTTCTGTTGACCTTGATGACCTTGGCGGTTGTCCTCTGGCCCATGGAGCCTGTGCGGAGCCTCGCCAGGAAGGGAGTGGCCAGTAGCACGGCTGGCTTCTCTCCAGTCGCTGCAGCCTCATCGGATGCCACGGTTACTGACAGAGGGGCGGAGGAGCTGCTGCCCTCATCTGGAGTGCCCTGAGAGGAGTCCACAGAGACGACAAGCAGCTTGTGCACCAACATGAAGTTGCTCTGGACCTCCCTGTTCACCATTGATGGGTGGGCACCTAGTTGGGACTCTGGGTGCCCAATCCATCTCCCACACTGACACCGACCAGTTGAGGTCATTGCTGGTGTGAGGACTTGCAGGTCCGAAAGCATCCTCAGGAAGCCCTGATTCAGCTCCTGGAGGAGTCTCTCCATGAGAGTCGCCACTCTCTCCATGGAGGAGGCAGTGCGCTTGGCCATGAGGGTCACTGCATTGCTCACGCTCCGCAAGGACTCCTCCACAATGGAGAACATGGCACACATTCCCTCATGTATCTCCACCACGTCCTCTTTCACACCCTGCTGTTCAAGCATCTGCTGCCTCAGGGATGACTCCAGAGGCTCATCTTCAGCCATCAACTGAGCACTGTGCTGGTCCCCAGCAGTCCTCTGACTGCTAGCGCCCTGGGCGCTCTCTAGCTCCGCCTGCACCACAAGTGAGTGTGAAATGCCCTCACCAATGTGCTCCAAGATACCAGCTGTCGATCTAATGCCACCGAGCTGGTATCTGCACTGGTGCCTGCTTGGCAGAGAGGGTGTCACCAGGTGCATTCTGTTGGGTACTGGCCTCTGGGGTCAGTGGTGGGCCTTCAGACTCCTCACCCCATGGGCTGCTGGTAAGCCTAAAAGGAAGAACAAATACATGCCATCAGTTGAAGTCATTACACTGTCACTGTGCATGCCTGGCACCCAGATGAGACAGAGATATGCATCAGGGTGCCCTCATCTTTCCATTATCAATGGGGATTACAGGTTCGAGGCATACATCAATATAGAGACTGCAGTGGAATAGTTGCAATGACAGACATTCTGACATCTGCGCACTGCACTTTTACTTCCCTGTGGCACCCCAACCTCACCTCGGCCAGTTGACCTTGGTGCATGGTGCCTCTCCAGCTCCATGGACTCCTGTTCATATTGGTCAAGATGAGTACGTGGGGCAGTCCCCCACCAGTCTGCAACCTCTCGGCATTGTTATGGAATGTTTTCTTCTGAAAGGAGAGAGGAGCATTTATTAGTCCACCCTGTACCTGCATTGCCATTGCAGCCTGGCCAATCCCGCCTGAGGAATATCTCGTGGGGCTCAGCCGATTTGTGATCCTGGAGCCGTAAGGCACATTCAGTCCAAGCAGCCAGGGCTCACTCCTCGCCCAGATGCTTCCTCTTTGATATTTGCCACTCACACTAAGACCTGTGAGGTCCAAAGGTGGGAATGGGCAGCTCTTAACTGCTGTGCTAAGTGACCCATGCTAAAATGGTACCCATCCTGATTGCAGGAGATCGTTGAAACGCTTGCGGCACTGACCCATGTGCGCCTCGCCACATCAAGGCTGCTGACTCAGGATGCCACTTCCTCCCAGGCCCTTTTGGTGAGGTGAGGTGAGGTGGGGTGGGGGGACCTCCTCCTCCAAAGCCCCCCCCCCACCCCACGACAAGGATTTCTTGCCATGCTGCCACCTCCTCCAGGAGGGCAGCAAGGCACTCATCAGAGAAACACGGGGCCGACTGCCCCGCCAGCCTGCGCTCCTGCCTGCCATGTCCATCAGCAGCTGGATCCATCATGCATCTCTTTGTGGCAGCCTTCCAGGGGGTGCCTGGGCCGCTTTGAATTGGCTGCCTTGTCGCCATTGGACCCGACAGTCATCAGGCTCCCGCCCTTTCTCATTGTTGCCACAGCCACGTCCTACACTGGGTGGGCCTTAATTGGTTCCCGACTGCCCCCGCCAACACTGCCCAACGAGTGAAAAATTCTGGCCAATGGAACA
Source organism: Carcharodon carcharias (assembly GCF_017639515.1). Classification (NCBI taxonomy): domain Eukaryota; kingdom Metazoa; phylum Chordata; class Chondrichthyes; order Lamniformes; family Lamnidae; genus Carcharodon; species Carcharodon carcharias. Next base: position 123,624,212 of record NC_054468.1, read on the forward strand.
AACATTCAGCACCACAATGCTCACATAGCCTGCACCACTTGAAGAAAGGGAGGGTAGCAGTGGAAGTCTTACACAAGTATGAGTCTGATATGCTGTAACACTACATAATTTCGAAAATGCAAAATGGACTAAATTTATGTAATATATATAAGCAGCATTACTTCAAGGTAATCAGCCTTGGATTGATTATGTCACAAACTGAATCTTATTCAAGAACATTATGCATGAACTGCATGCAGTGCTCTGCCATTGTTGACCAGAAACTTGCCTTCAGGGGAGGGAAGAGCATCCTCCACATAGCAACAATTTAAATATCACTCTTGTGGTCAAAAATATTACCATATTAAGTATGATCAAGTAGGAGTATTCAGATTACCTGCATTCTGCTCTCATAGTTTAGACTGTCACCTGAACAATTTGAATTAAATTATTTCACAATCACTCCCATTATCCTGTAAATGTTTTAAATGGAACTATCAAGCGTATTGACAGTCCCATTGAATTGTTCCAATAACTCAGTAATTAGAACATTTGCACGCTATAACCAGTTACAGCCCAGGACAGATTGTGCTGACATTTTTGTTTCTTTTCTTTCAAAATCTCTCAACTCAGTCTAATTCATAAAAAAAACTTGGATTAACTGGTTTCGTGATGAATATATGGACTAATGAGGTCAATCTTAGCTTTGCAGTTACCAGTTTCAAACCTCGATGCTTAGAAAACTACTTTGGTTAATCACAAAGTAACTGGCTGAGATCTTGTGATCACAAGGTTTGCAGAATTACAAGCTTTAGTAACTTATAGTTGTTTGGTAGTACAGAACTAAAGCACTGCTGAAAAAAAAGAAGCATTTTGTCTAAGCTTTTCGTCTTGGAATCATCAGATCAATTCACAAGAATACAATGCAAGGGAAAACAACAAATTTATACTGTATGAGACTAGAGTGCTTATTGGTTGACAAGGGGGCTCTTATCTGGAAACAACATCTAACCCTTGGACCAATTACATATTTTAAAAATTATAATACTAATCAAAATAAAACTAAATTCAAAGGTAATACTTTACACGTGTACAACATTTTGCAACAATTGGATTATTAAAGATAGGTATACAATCTTAAATTTGCATTCTGATTGGTAGAGGCATTGCCTTGGAGAATGCACCAACTGATGGTAACTGACAGTTAGCTGCCAAGCATGGTTTGAAAGTTAAAGCTGGTAGCTTGACTCAGTCAGTCACCATCATCTGATACATTGTCCATGGCAAAGCCTCTAACCAGAGTCCACTTGCCAACCAATCAGCACTCTCTTCTCATACAGTATAAATTTGTTGTTTTCTCTTGCATTGTATTCTTGCCAATTATCCTGATGAGTGCTAGGTGAAAAGCTTCAACAAAATGTCTCTTTTTTCTGCAATACCTTAGTAACTTGTTCACTTCTGCTTAGCTGTTCAGTTTTTTTGCTTAATTATAAAAACATGAACAGATTAAGTTCCCCTAAGTGTGCACTTTAGTCTGTTAGATCACACTGGAATATCCTCTCCTTGCTCTTACCTGGAGACAACTTCTAACCTTGGACTTATTACTACCATTTGGCAGTGCATTCCAGATCCTAGCCACTTGCTGTATGAGAAACCTTTTCCTCATGTCGTTTTTGGTCCATTTGCCATTCACTTTATATTATATAGTTTTAAAATTATAGTACTAATCAAAAAAAATGAATGAATTCAAAGTTACTTTACACATGTGTACAATATTTTGCAACAATTGGATTATTACAGATTGGTATACAATCTTCAATTTGCATTTTGATCTGCATGGTACACTGACATTTTTTAGTTTGCTTCCAAGAATTTTTCCATTTAATCATTTGAAATTAAGCAGGACTTGAAATGTAAAGCATTAGATTCTAAATTTATGCAATCTACATAGAGAGACTCAGACTGAATATAAAAAGTTCAGAGGGGAAATGAAAAAAGAAATAAGAGGAGAGAGTGTGAGAAGAGGCTGGCAGCTAACATAAAATGGAATCCAAAAGATAGTGAAAGGAGGAGTTGGCCTGATGTAGAATGAATGACAAATGGACCAAAAGTTATATGAGGAAAAACTCTCTCATGCAACAGATGTTTGGGATCTGGAATTCACTGCCTGACAGCGCGATGGAGGCAGATCCAATTGTGGTTTTCAAAAAGGAATTCAATTAGTATCTGAAGAGAAAATAATTTCAGGGATACAGAGAAATGACAGTGGATAGGACTTGCCGAGTTGCTGTTGCAGTGAGCTGGCATGGACACAACAGGCCGAGTAGACTCCTTCTGTGGTGTAACCATTTTATGATTTTATAATTCTATACTAGCAATCGCATTCTGGTGATTTTTTTCTGGGTGGGTGGGTACTGAGCGAAACAATTTTGGTATGTGGAAAGTAAACTGGTTTCAAGGGAATCATTTCCTTCAACCTTTAAGTCCAATCTTCTGGTTAAAACCAGACCCAACAGTCATATTATTCATATTGGCCATGTTGCTTTCCCAACTGGTATGGCTAATAATGTAATAGCTGCATGTATGTTTTTACTCTCAGTCTCTATCTGTGTGTCAGTTGGGGAAATTCCTCTTTAGGATACCATTCTTGGGGTAAATGCAGGAAACTAAAGGAATTAAAATGATCCAATTCTTTTTAAAAAATTAATAGAGATAAATAATCCAAATATCATATTTAAAGTAAAGGCTAATGAACCTATATTTTCATTTTGAGTGGAAAAAGACATTTTTAAATTGCTAAGGACACTGAAAACTACAAGTGCTGACATTTTTTTGTCTAATTTATGATGTGCTACATATTATACTTGTATATTTTCAGGGAACAAAGCAGAATTTTAATCACTGAAGTTCAACATAAATATTTAGCAATGTAATTAAAATTATGTCTGTTTCAATTTGCATTATTTATTAGCATTGTTTCTATAGCCCTAATTCCTGAAAGACATGAAAGAATGGACACTATTCAGTTTAAAAGAGCTTTACATTCTTCTTCTGCAAAACTCTAATATAGCAATTACAGGTTGATTGACAGACATCAATGCTGTCCATCAACAACAACAGCACCATTGGTAAAACTCTAAATATTTCTCAATACACATTGTGCTAACATATCAGCCAGGATCAGATTGCAAGTACATTCCATGTGCTTTTAATAACTGATTGTGAGAAACTCCTATTAGGATTTATGAAATGCATTTTATTTTCTAATTGATATGTATCTGTTTGAGTCATTATTTAAAGATATATTTGCTTCTAGATTTCAATGAACAGGAACACTGAGGTTATGATCTGACCTGGTATTGCCCATCACATAACAGAGTCGTTCCTTCAATTTAACCTTTACTGCCCTTGCAACGATCACCTGCAACTTCATTTTAACTGGTAAATGGGGAGAAGGGAGAAAGACTCTGGCCTCAAAGAAAGCATTCATTCATTTTGAGTTGTTGTGTTAATTGGTTAGGAGGAGGAAATGTCAGTAACTTTATGCATTTGCATGGTTACTATACACAGGCATTGTTCTCCATTTTGCATTCATTCAAAACAAGGGCAGTAGGGGTTATCAGTCAGAACTGTGAGAAGACAGGAAATAAACCTGCAGGAAGCAACCAACCAACCAATATACTTAATGTAGCTCTCAAACAAGAGGCAATAGCAGAAGGAAGAAATGAGCTGCACAAAGGGCAAAATCTGTTTAAGACAGCTGTCAAAACTGAGTTATATATTAATGACTCAAAGCACGAATAAAATTTATAGAAATTGGCAATGGAATGAACAGATGAAGGTTTCTGTTAAAACTCTTTCTCACCTTTAAAAAAAATCTTCTCCATAATATATGGATGAAAGCCACAGCAAAGTATATCTGTATTACAGAGACTTTCTTCCAGAAGATTTAAAATGTTTGTGACCAATGCAAACAGGAGTCGATAATGCATCAGATAAAACTGCAGGGGAGATTACCTTCTGCGAGCAGCAATTATAACCTTACAAAACAACCTCACCTTCCATGGATTACTAAAAGAGCACTGGTGAAACTAAAATTGCAGACATGTCATTTTCTGTGGCGGTTCTTACCTTTTTGTTGTTTTCTTTAATATCCTGAGGATTCAGAGATTTGTAGTCACTGGGGTGGGGGTGGGAGGGGGTGCAGGGGAAAGAGAGGAGAGGACGAGAAAGCAGTTGGTATTTAGTGTTCACTTTAAATGAAGCAAAATATAAAACAGGAAAATATCTGTAGTAATAAAGACATTATATAGCAACTAGTGATTTCATTGTAAAGCAATCAACTAAACAAGCAGAGTGGAAAATAAAAGTAACCACGAAATCAAATTCTTTCCCTAAGCATTTCCATCTAGCAGCCAAGTGAAGAGGTGAACACCAGAGGCACGCATTTAACATGCAGTAATCCTTTGCTGTCAATGCAGAGAGGTAAAAGCTTGTGTGTCTTATCCATTTCAATACCAACATTTTATTTGTAAATTTCTTGAAGACAGTTCTATCAACATTGTTTTAGTAAGACAAAGCCAAGGTGAGACAAAAATAGGTTTGTAAATGAAAAGGGTTTCTCTCCCATCAGTAAAAAGACAATCATTTTACTAGGTGGGGGAGGGGAGAAGGGAGAAGATGGAGACACAGCGGGGGTGAAATTCAAATTTGGCCCAACAGGGTTCTTCTGTTACCTCCCTCACTCTATTACACTCCCAGCCCATTACAGCTTCGCTGCTCCGTTACACACCCTGTCCGTTCCAAACCCGCTCCAGTAAACACACTGCTCTGTTACACTTTTCATCTGTAACCACGCCCTGCTTGTTACAGCCCCACATCATTACATGCCTTGCCACTTACAGCCCTACTCCATTCCACACCCTGCCTGATACAGCCCCACTCCATTACATGTCCTGCCTGATACAGCAGCCTTGCTTTATTACACACCCTGCCTGATACAGCCCTGCTCCATTACACACCTTGCCTGATACAGCCCTGCTCCATTACATGCCCTGCCTGATACAGCCCCACTCCATTACATGTCCTGCCTGATACAGCCTTGCTCCATTTCACACCCTGCCTGATACAGCCCTGCTCCATTACACACCTTGCCTGATACAGCCCTGCTCCATTACATGCCCTGCCTGATACAGCCCTGCTCCATTACATGCCCTGCCTGATACAGCCCTGCTCCATTACATGCCCTGCCTGATACAGCCTTGCTCCATTTCACACCCTGCCTGATACAGCCTTGCTCCATTACACATGCAGGTACAGCAAGTAATCAAGAAGGCTAATGGAATGCTATCCATTATGATGAGAGGGATTGAACATAAAGGTAAGGCTGTTATGCTTCAGTTATACAGGGCATTGGTGAGACTGCACCTCAAATACTGTGTGCAGTTTTGGTCTCCTTATTTAAGGAACGATGTAAATGCATTGGCGGCAGTTCAAAAGAAGTTTACGAGATTGATACCTGGAATGAGTGGGTTGTCTTATGAGGAAAGGTTGGACAGACTGGGTTTGTTTCCACTGGAGTTTAGAAGAGTGAGGTATGATTTGATTAAAGTATACAAGACCCTGAACGGCCTTGACAAGGCGGATGTGGAAAGGATGTTTCCTCTTGTGGTTGAATCCAGAACTAGGGGGCACTGTTTTAAAATTAAGGGTCACCCTTTTAGGACAGAGATGAAGAAAATTTTTTTCTCTGAGGGTTGTGCAACTTTGGAATTCTCTGCCTTAGAAGGTGGTAGAGGTGGGAGTCATTGAATATTTTTAAGGCAGAGGTATATAGATTCTTGTTAGGCAAGGGAATCAAAGGTTATCAGGGTTAGATGCAAATGTGGAAATCAAAACACAAGATGATCAGTCATGATCTTATTGAATGGCAAAGCAGGCACGAGGGGCCGAATGGTCTACTCCTGTTCCTATTTCTTATGTTATGTTCACACCCTGCCTGATACAGCCCCGCTCCATTACATGCCCTGCCTCTTATAGCCCTGTTCCATTACACGCCCAAGCCCGCACTATTTCCCGCTGCCCCATTTTCCTTCAGTGACCTTCAATAAGCTGAACAGAAGGTCAATCCTCTGGTATGTGCTCTTTGGTGAAATTGAATTTCACTTCAAGATTATTGGAAACAAATAGTACACAACTGAAACAAATAGTACACAACTGAGATGTTTTATACTAATCAAACTACTTTCATTACTTACATTAAGTCCGACCGGAAATGATTCAGAATTGCACAGAAAGCCAATCCATTTCTCCATGATGTGGTGAAATTTGTGATTTTCACTCCTCTGTAGTTTCTTGTCACTTCTTTGCACCAGGCAAGCAGTGACTGAGTGGCATTTGGCTTTTTCCCCAGAACGGGACTTGGGATTGGGCTTGGCTAAAGAGAAAGGAAACAGAAGAATAACAAAGTTATCAAAATTAGCACTAATTGATCTGACCAAGTGATTAAAATCCTTTCATGTCTGCTTCATTTTTTATTACAGCATTCAGGTTTTGATAATCATTGCTTCAGACAGGAATTATACATCATATGAATCCTAGCTGCTGGCAATGATCTCAAAAGCAAACTGTCAGTACAGGACTCTATGTATGCATACAACAGCAAGCCAAAAACTACACTAGGTGATGCACTATCATGGCATTTCAGGGTTGAAAGCCTTTCCTATATCAGGCCCTGTTACCTATAATATACAGTTGGTATATTTTGTAACCTTTTCACATGAATATAAACTCCATAATACAAAGATAAAAGTACTGAAGATGTACCTATTCACATTTTTTCTATCTGGCGTTGACCAATCTAGTCGCAATTCTTTATCTTTAAGGTAGCAAAATATATATTGTCTACAATGTGGGAATATTCTATTGCAGTTTATATAGCTTGTGCTATTAAATTTTACACACATGTACTAAGCAAGGTACCATACAGATAACAATATCCAATCTTCTATCAAAATTACACACAGTAGTAGTAATAAATGCTCCCAATATTCAGTATTTTAATGAAAAACAATGCAGCAATTCTACTTAAATATGTATATTCCAGATTTGAAAATTACTTTTGCTGCCCGCAATTAAAACTTTGGAGTTTAAAGCTCAAACATAAAAGCAACTACCTGAAATTATGCCTACACTTCTTTGTTTTCAAAATTCTCTTTTACGATGTACCCTGCCATACTAAAGGAAAAATACAATTTTGGGTAAGGTAGTATGACATTAACATGGATACCTGTGCATCCGATATTTAGAATGTAACAAAAATGCATTTAAATGTTGTGCAAATCACTTCAATAGATTGCTTATTAAACCATTACTAATTGAAATGTAGTTATTGTTCCTCAGTGGGGTTTAAAAAGAAAAACTTGCATTTCTATAGCACCTTTCATAACGTTGTGACATGCAAAGTGTTCTTGAAACATACTCACTGTTGTAATATAGGAAACACGGCAGCCAATTTGCACACAGCAAGTTCCCACAAACAGTAATGTAATAATGACCAGATAATTTGTTTTGATGTTTATTGAGAAATAAATATTGGCCAATTTGGTAGGAACTTACTGCACTAAAATAGTTTCTATGATCATGCTAAAGAAATTGAAAAAATAAAATTAAAATATTAGCAAAATAAATTCCTACAACTAATTTTCAATGCTGCCTATATGCCTTGAAGGTAATGGTCCTTTGTAGTTTTACTTTTTCACTTAGTGGAACGTGTTTATTATTTGGTTTTCATGACCAAATTTTATTTTCTATTTTCAAGACTATTTTAAATAAGTAGGAATTTTTTCAAAAGAACGTGGAAGTTTAATCAGTAAGTACAATGCACATGGAGGAAATCTAGTACAAGTGATTCAGAACAGAGGGCAAGGGAAATGGCATCGTAAATGAGCACTATATCCACAACACATTATATCAAACTGAAGGCGTTTCAATTTTATAAAGGAATGTTGTGATGAAGGTTGAGTATTAAAATATGATTATTAGGTGGTGAATCTTGGCAGATATAGCTTGTGGTCAATAAATAGATTAGCAATATCAGACAGCTCTATTCTGCTTTCCATCTTATTTGGTTAGCTACTGGTTAAATTCCAACATGGGTTGCATAATATTTTTTGATAAATAAATACAAAGGTCAAATAACCAGAATACTTTAACTGTTAAGTAAAAGTATTCTTTCAATTGTTGACAACAGAAATGCAACATCTTTTATGAAGATATATTTTACATTTATAATCTGTGGCAGTGAAGTTTTAAAACCAGATGGATTAGACATCAGACTGATTTGATTCTTTTGGACATAAAACCCCCTCATATGGCCAACACGTGCTACTACATCCTGAAGGGTCATGAGGACTCGAAACATCAACTCTTTTCTTCTCCGCCAATGCTGCCAGACCTGCTGAGTTTTTCCAGGTAATTCTGTTTTTGTTTTGGATTTCCACCTTCCGCAGTTTTTTATTTTTATAAGTGCTACTACAGGTTTACTGTGCTGGGTGTCAGCCCATATTCCTTTATAATGAACTTGCTGCATGTCTGACGATCATATTACCTACACTGAAGCACTTTCAGTCAGGTGCTTTTTCATTGTCAGACAAGATACTACGTAAATAAACTGAGAACTGCTATTAATTGTTCAGCTTTTGTAAACAATCTCTAATTACTAAAATAAACTAATTACTAAAATTACTTCCGCTCAATGTATTTGTTGCAGTACACATTCTGTTAAGCATTTTAAATACACAACTAATAAGGGGAATACATTCCTAAAAAAACAATCAATAGCTATAGATCAGTTCTGTTTTTAATGCAAACAGAGCTCTTTGTCTCAGTAAAATTATGGGTGTCTGATTTTTAAAAAACACACACTAATAATAATGCAATATTCTTATCCTTGTTTCAAGTCCCTCCAAAGATTCACCCCTCCCTATCTTTGTAACCTCCTCCAGTTCTATCAGCCTTTGAGATCTCAGCACTCCTTCAATTCTGGCCTCTTGTGGCCTCCCCAATTTTAATCTTTCCACCATTGTCAGACCTGCCTGGAGTTGTTTGGAAATATGGTCTGGAATTCCTTCCCAGTTTCTTCATCTCACTCTCCCTTAAGGTGTTCCTTAAATGGAACTGAATCATAATGCAACTTTTTGGTCACCTGTCCCAACATAACTTTATGTGGCTTGGTGTGAAATTTTGTTTGATAATTGCTCCTGTGAAGTGTCTTGGGCATTTTAGTATATTAAAGATGCTATTTAAATTGCACGTTGTTGTTGCTTGTAGTACCAGATAAAAAGCAAAAAAACTGCAGCTGCTGCACATCAGGAAAAAATATAGAAAATGCTGCAAGCATGCAGATCAACTAGTCCACACCAAAGCTTATAAAATACCCTTTATCCTCAGCCGAGGATTTCTCTCTACTGCAGTAGACAAGAACCTTGACAGAGCACATCCCATCTTCTGTACTTTTGTCCTTAACTCTTCCCTTATTATTCTGATAGCAATTTCCTTTTCCCTCACCTTTCAACCCAGTCCAAATCTCTGCCTCTAACAAGACCATCTTCCACCATTTTTGCCACTTCCAAAGTGTTCCCTTCTCCTCCTTCCCATTTTCCAAAGGGATTGTTCTTAATATAACACGCCTTGATTCACTTTTCATCACCAGTTGTCTTTCCCCTATTGTCTTTGGGTGTGAGTGCAGGAGTTGCAACACCTGCCTATTGACCTCTGCTCACACTACTGTCCAAAGCCTCAAACATACCAGGTGAGACAGTAATTTAGGTGTAGTCCCACTAACCTAGTACACTGTATTTCTGGCCCAGGGTGTGGTCACCTCTACACTAGAGAAACCAAATGCCTGCATTCTGTCTGAACTTTCATTTGCCACTTCAATTCCCAAGTTGGCATTTAGGATAAGACGTCACTATCAGAACTATATGCTAATGGGACCACCTATACTCTTGTTTTAACCTGCTTTCTTCTTCTAAATGCCTGCTTTGCTAATTTAAACTTTTTTTACTTGCTTAATTCTCCCCCACACCATCATCTCAGCTATTCACATAGCCATGTCATGTTAATGTCTTTAATTTCTCTCATCACATCTCCTAGTGTCTCATGTTGCTATCACTTCAGCCACTTAACCAACTCCTGTTTTCTGCAAAGTAATTTGACGCCTTGTTTGTGTGTTTACTTGTTTTTTTCCAACTTGGGGGTATTCCAAGAGACTTGGGTATGCTTGTACAAGGAACACAAAAATTAGCATGCAGGTGCAGCAAGCAATTAGGGAGCAAATGGCATGTTGGCTTTTATTGCAAGGGAGTACAAGAATAAAGAAGTCTTGCTACATTTGTATGGGGTTTTAGTGAGAGAACATCTGGAATACTGTGTGCAGTTTTGGTCTCCATATTTAAGGAAGGATACACTTGCATTGGAGGCTGTACAGTGAAGGTTCACAAAATTGGTCCTTTGGATGAGAGGGTTGTCCTGTGATGAAAGGCTGAGCAAACTGGATGTATATTCTCTGGAGTTTAGAAGAATGATAGGTGATCTCTTTGAAACATTCAAGATTATGAAGGGGCTTGATAGGGTAGGTACTGAGATGTTGTTCCTCATGCCTGGGGAAATCAAGAGTAAGGGGGCACAGATTCAGGATAAAGGGTTGATCATTTAGGACTGAGATGAGGAGATATTTCTTCACTCAAACGGTTGTGAATCTTTGGAATTCTCTACCCGAGAGGGCTGTGGATGCTCTATTGTTGGATATATTTAAGGTTGAAATAGTCAGATTTTTGGTCTCTCAGGGAATCGAGGGATATAGGGAGTGGACAGGAATGCAGAGTCGAATCCCAAGATTGGCCATGATTGTATTGAACAGCAGAGCAGGCTTGACAGGCCGAATGGTCTTCTCCTGCTCCAATTCCTTACGTCCTCCTTCCCTCCGTTCTGTTCCTTTTTAAATGCTGTTACTCTGGAACATTTCCAAGTTCTAACAAAGGTTCCACACCTGCAACATTAACTCTTCAGTTCTCTCCATAAGTCAGCATTTAACCTCTACATGGAGAAACACCAAAGGTACTATACCCAATGTCCTCATTTCTTAAAATCTCATCAGTGTTAGTTATAGCAGTAAATTTTCAAATGAATAAACAGCGTTCAGTAGTTAACAACAAGATTTACTCTGAAATGATACATTTTAAAAGTCTATGTTCAAATGGTAATATTCCATCTCTTTTTCATTGGGCTAAATTTTTAGTTAAAATTTATATTCTTCCTGACGTTCGACAGCATTTGGCAACTATTAGCCAAGTTGCTGCTGTTCTTTCCACTCCAGTACAACAGTACTGACGAGATACGGATCCAAAACAGAGATTTAAGAAAAATCTATCACCAGTGAGAAGACTGTAAAATGACTGTGTTACATGTGGACTCTAATTTGCCCTAATAACATACATATCTTCAGGTATTTCTGATTCTTACAAAAAGCAACGACATCTAATGTTGTAAGATTTTGTGATGGAGCTTATGGAAGAGTTCATGTGGTACAATTTATCAGATTATGCCACATAAAATAACTCAGGAACACCGTGTTGATAATTTAAATTTCTGCCAACAAACAGCTTTAACAGACAAAAGATCAAATCGCATTTGTTAGGGTTGATTGTCTTTAGAAACCTAAATGTGTTTTGGAGATCACTGTTTTCATGGAATTGAATTATACTGTGCTGGACAGAGGAGTTGAAATTGCAACAACACACTTGCATTTAAAACATTCATTTTCTAACTGTGATTATAAAAAATGTTGCAGTTAGACTCAAAGATTATATTATTAAAATGTAAATATTAATTTGTCTTCACAATGCTATTTTATTTCTATTTTAGTATCCAGGGACATAGGATAAGGCCACAACAACCAATAAATCAGATACTGCACACACCTCCACAAGTATTGCTAAAAAATTTCGAACAAAGTCACAAGTAGAAATACAAGTCATATTTCCTGGCTGACCTCAACATAGTCAGTCTTGAGCACACATCTAGATATTTTACTCTTTAGCTTACTGCAGTTGGAAGGAAAATAGTGTAGTTATAGAAACATCACAAGTATTAAAATATACTTCTAAAGACTCAAAGCCACACCTCTGGCATAAATTAAAATATTAAGTAGGAAGATTAGCATTTCACACTACTACTTATATCACTATTACCTCCACATGGATTTCATATTCTCCTTATGAATACAATTAATAATTGTGTTACAACTATTTGTGATTCTGTTTTCTAGGATAACATAACAAAAGTAATTAGAGAAATAACGTGTTATCTGAATTCTAGTTTCACCTGTCTGACACCATGAAACTGCTTCTTTAATAATATATTTTGAGCAGTTCCAGTTAACCATAAGACCATAAGATGTCGGAGCAGAAGTAGGCCATTCGGCCCAACGAGTCTGCTCACCATTCAATGAGATCATGGCTGATCTGATAATCCTCAACTCCACTTTCCTGCCTTTTCCCCAAATCCCTTGATTCCATTACTGATTAAAAATCTGTCTACCCACACCTTGAATATACTTAACAACCCAGCCTCTACACCCCTCTGCGGTAAAGAATTCCACAGATTCCCTACCCTCTGAGAGAAGAAATTCTTCCTCATCTCTGTTTTAAATGGGCACCCCCTTACTCTGAGATTATGCCCTCTGGTCCTAGACTCTCCCACAAGGGGAAACAACCTCTCAGCATCTACCCTGTCAAGCCCCCTAAGAATCTTATACGTTTCAATAAGGTTGCTTCTCATTATTCTAAACTCCAACGAGCACAGGCCCAACCTACTCAACCCCTCCTCATAAGAAAATCCCTCCATACCTGGAGTCAACCTAATGAACCATATCTGGGCTGCCTCCAATGCCAGTAAATCTTTCCTTAGATAAGGGAACCAAAACTGTTCACAGTATTCTAGGTGTGGTTTAACTAGTTCCTTGTATAGTTTTAGCAAGTCTTCCCTATTTTTATACTCCATTCCCTTTGAAATAAAGGCCAACATTCCATTTGCCTTTCCTATTACCTGTTGAGCTTGTGTGTTAGCTTTTTGGGATTCATGCACGAGGACCTCTGCCAATTAGATTTTCCCATTCTACATGAAGATTGAAGTCACCCATGATTAATATAACCTCATGTCACCCCATCTCTGTAACTGGAGCCATGTGGACTAAAGACAAATGTACATCCCTTGTTTCCTGGGGCTTCAGAGTTCACTTTCCATTTTGAACAAAATAATGCATTTCCTTTAGCTACAGAGCCATTGAGAACAAATGTTAAAAATACTTCCTATCGTAAGGTCAAAAAAGAAAGAAAAGTTTCCCTTTAATACAGATGTTCTGCCCTACAAATTTAGTTACTCGATTAAATCAATGCATGGATTTTGTTTAAAGATAGCATCATCCAAAGTTCAAACTACTTTTTAGACATTTCTTCAAACATAGAGCTGCTGAATCCAAACTCAGGCAACCATTAAGTCATAAAACCATTAAGTTGTAGTTTCTCACAAGCAACAACAAACCTTACCAATCCATTCTTGTCAATGAGCATCACAATCCTGTTTTTTTATCTGTTAAAACAAAACTTGCATAAATTCACATAAAACTAAAATCAACATTTTCCCTTGTTTAATTCTTCTTCCCTTCTTGACCTGAAGGCATCCACTCTTTCAGAGTTTAATTCCATGGGCACCAGCCACCCTCAACTACCTTGTCCAGTGGGCATTCTTCATGTGCAAGCACTGACAGGCTATCACAACCACGTTCAATCCTGCCCTGAACTGACTGCCACACAAAAACCTTTCCAAGCAGGGACCACCAAAAGAGGATCAGGAGTAGGAATCCTTCCCCATTTTCCCTTGTATTGTCCCCTAACTGCAGAGAGGAATTCTCACTTCTTGTCCCAGCTGAAGTCAGCTAACTCAGCACAGACCAAGGATCAAGCCTCAGGCATTCCTCATTTGTATAGTTCAGCTACCAACTGCTCAAACTCACTGAACATTGAAGAAAACAAACACAATCTATTACAAAAGATAACCAAAAGAACAATTCCATGAACTGACACCTGTATTAAGCGCAGATACAGAATGTGTTCCGAAACCAAGAAGATATCCAGATTTCATTAGAGTTAACAGAACAAACTGAACTCCAGCATCTAATCTGTTAGTAAACAACAGATTGCAACATAACCCATTTCTTTTGAATCTAAAGAGTTATCTATTGCTGGGCTATATATAACAGAATAATTGAAGTGTTTTTACAAGGTTAATGCTACACCCCTGTTTTGTAAGGTTGTGAGTGTCAAACTTGCTGTATCTGGACTCTGCAAATACTGGCACAATTCCATGGACCCATGGGGAAATGCTAATAGACTACTGCAGACCCCCTTTCAAACACTGGCATAATCCTGGAAACCCGATACAAATATTGACACGTTCCCAGAGATTCCTTTTTTATGTTGAAACAGTCTTGGGGATTCCCTCTGATTTCCTCCATAGCTAAGGATAGCAGTTAGAAAACTTAATGCAGTAAACAGCATAGCTTCACTCTGACTCTCTCCCAGAACTGAGTCAACCTAAGCAGCAGGCAGTAGAAAATAGTTTTCATAGTACAATGAGTGAATCAGTTACACTGCAGAACCTCTTCAAGAAATAGCTTAATAATGTTAGTTGAAACTCCTGTCCTGGTGCTATAGATTCAGTATATTTATTCCACAGCAGCTGTGGAATAACTATACTTATGACCTGGAACACAATATTTTGCTGCCAGTTGGTGAATTAAGGTACATACAAGCTTGTGAGCAAACCAGCATTGGTAGGTTATATGAGCAGGCTAAACCAACAAGTGCTTTAGCAACCAGAAAAGATGATGGTATTTGCCTTGGGTGACATTGTACACATTGCCATTAAGTGCACTAACAAAAACCATCGCTTTAGGACAGGCTCATCACCCCAGTTGCTCCATCTACTTAAACAGCACTACTTGCAGAACTGGGGCTTCATTCAGTGGCACTGTTGCAAGATAAATGCAGCATAATGTGATGCATCTTTATCTCAACAACCACAAACAAGCTTTAGAGATAAAGGCTCAAATCAATTTGTTAGCTGTCAGTGTCTTCTCATACTCTCTCTTTGCTTCTCATTTGTTTCTTCAATTTCTCTCTGAACTTTTTATATTCAACTTTTATTGGCGGCAGCTTTCTGTTCTTGTAAGACGATGGTTTGCGCCGTGGTGGTCAACTCTATTAAGCATTGCCTGATGTGGTACAGGAGCTCCACTTTGGCATAGCAGTCTCTGCTGCATTTGCTGCAGAGGAAGACGATGGGCTGAGAAAGTGCACGGCTTACTGGTCTCTTTTCTCTGGACCCTCTTCTCACCAGCTGAACTTTTCATTTCTGCTTACCTCTTCCAATGCCCTTCCAAACAGTCAGCCTCCAGAAGTCATGGCCGTCAGCGGCTGTCAGCGTCAATATCCGCCATCTTCATATCTCACTTGCTGTGGAAATATGGACACCCAGAAGGCCATGACCCAGTAGCCAATTCAGCGTACAGAAAGTCTTTGAGTAAACGGCCGTCATCCATTCAATGAACATGATTGAAACAACTCAGATGCTGTTGGCTTAGCAATGAGTGTATGCTGATGGAATTAGCATGCTCCAGGACCTCTGAGTTAGCGACTTTGTCCTTCCAAGAGATGCCAAAGATATGTCTGAGAGAACAAAGGTGGAAACTGTTAGCTTCTTCTCCTGCCTAGCGTATGTTGTCCCGGTCTCACCACTTGGTAGATACGGAGTTTAGTGTTCTCAGTGAGGTTGCTGTTGTTCCACATTCTCTTACTTAGCTTCAGCATAACAGCTGAATCATTTGCAATGCCTGGTGATTGTAGGGACTAGACATGTGAAGCTATCAACAGCCTCCAGTGTTACGTTATCAATGCTGATAGACAGGAGGGCAACATCCTGGACCAAGACTTTTGTCTACCTGACGCTGATGGTCAAACCAAACTCTTTGCAGACATGAGAGAGACTGCCCATTTACTGTTGCAGGTGTTCCTCAGTGTAGAATGTTGGTGTGGCATTGTCAGCATACAACATTTCTCTTCCAGCTGCCGAACTGGGAAGATCAAGTCAGTTGTAGATTTTCCAGTTCTGGAACCACACACGGATTCGGGATGGACGTGTTCAGCCAGGATCTGCAGTCTGACAAGGGCAACACAGGCCAGTACTTTCCCCATGATCCACAGCAGGGAGCTACATCGATAGTTGTTGCAATCGCTGCCTTCGGCCGTGTCCTCATACAGGGTCACAACCTTTGTATCATACATTCCCTGGGGCATTGCCCCCCGCAGAGACAGATCTTTGTGCAGTACCTGTTTTCCATGCTTGGTGAGTTCAGGTGGTACAGCGTCATCACCCGGAGCTTTGCCCATGGCAAATGAGCCAATAGCTTTTCTAAGCTCCTTCATTGTGGAGTACAACTCAAGGTAGAATTCCACCCATCTTTCCGACTGCTTATTGCAATCGGTGATGACCTCCCCTACTTTTGTAAGGAGCCGTTTTCTTTGCTGATAGACCTGTTGCCTTTTTGATCCCTTTGTACATGTCCCTAGCCTTCCCTGTGTTGAAGGACATCTGGATATTTTGGCAGAACTGTAACCAGTAGTCATTGGCGCATCGCTTAGCAGTATTGTGGATTTTATTTTGAGCAACTCTTAGTGTATTCAATTTCCTATCGCTTGGATCTCTCTTGTAATTAATGAGAGTGGACTGCTTGGCTTCAAAGACAGGTACTGTTGCAGTGATGTTAGCCTCAAACCAGTCAGCATTTTCCCCCTCTTGCTTCCCATGCGTTGAGAGTGTGGTATTGTAGATGGTGTCTCAAAATATATTCCGTTTCTTTTCTGCACTCTGTGGGAATGCTGGAGAGCACCTGTCCTGTCGAGTGAAGGAACTGTTGGTTTTTAATCTGGATAGGCAGTATGGCTGATGTTGATGAGGATGACATTTGTGCTTTGAATGAAAAAAAACTTCAAGGGTTTCATCCTCACCCTAGTGCACACCAGGGAGTGATCTGTATCACTGTCAGGGCTGTGGTAGTTGCATGTGTTAGGATTCAGGTCTGGTGATGATCAGATCCAGTTGGTGCCAATACTCTGGTTTGGATGTCTCCAGGACACCTCGTGGCATGGCTTGTTCTGAAAGATGGTGTTAGTTACACAAAGCTTGTGGTAGCAGCAAAACTCAAGTAGTCACCGTCCATTCTTATTTACCTTTCCCAGGCCATGATGTTCAAGGCATTGCTTTGAAATTCTCCATTAGATAAAGCTGTTCTGACTTAGGGATTCTGTTGAAAGCAGTGTCAAGCTCCTCGAAGAACTGGTCTTTCACCTCTGTAGTGGAGTACATCGTTGCAACATAGATGCTCATGAGGTTAACTAGCCCTGTTTGAGTTGAGAGATGGATGAAGAAAACACATTCTGAGCCATTTGTTTGGGTTTTGGGGCGGTAGTTCTATCACCAAGAGTACAGCATATTCTACACCTTGCTCACATGTTTCCTCTGAACTCTTCCCCTGCCCAATGAACGTGTAGTTTTTCTTTGAGTGATCCATTCTCAGCAGGCCTGGTCTCATGGAGAGATTCTATGTCGATTGGTCTATTGTAGGGAAGCTATGTCAATGTTCAGCCCATCAAGTTTCATGGTGATCAGAGCCATCTTGCAGATGTAATAATTAGCTCCAAGGCGTCTGTCAGTCCCATGCACATGGTCCTGATGTTCCAGCTTGCCAATCAAAGGGTTGGCAGCTTCATTTTTTGATTTGTCTGTTTGCCTGGTGCAATGGATTCCGTTCATTTGTTGAGCAGAGGTTCTAAGCTCCAAGCTCCCATTGAAGTAGATGGGCCTTGGCAGGTCAGCAGCTTACCATTGACGTCTGCCCGACTTTGGGTGGGCGGTGGCTGACCAATGGGAAACAATGGTTGTTCCCACCACCAGAGACAGCCCAATTGAGCTAGGCTTATCACTCTTAACTGCTGTCCCCCATGTTGTGTAAAAGCTTTGTAGTGAGACTGAAGTGTCCTCTCTGGGGCACAGGCCTGGGCAAAACTTATGCAGATCTTAGGCAGCCCAAACATCAGGATCTCCCCTCAGCCTCCCTGGTTGAGTCCAAAGCATTATGTTTGGCACCGGCTAGGTTGCTGGAAAGATGACATATTTAAACATCAGTTGGCCTTGGTGCTCCATTCCAGATTTTTTGTCAGACTTTACTCCCTTAGCCTTCAACTCTCCCGAGATATCCACTAGACAGTGGAGCTGTTCACCCATAGCTGGATGTTTGGTTCATTAGTGCCAGGGCATTTTCACATGCCAGTGGGCTTGTACACAGCATGTCCGGGGGCCAAACCTCTTCAGAGTTCCTCTGAAAGTTTAGCCTGGGGCCGCAAGGGACCCAGTTTCCGTTGTTGCCATGAGGAAGTACAGCTGAAGTCTTGCCAATGGAAAGAATGTGCACTGACAGAAAGGTCCTTACACATTTGGCTCTTTTTGTCACAATGTGGGCTGAAAATGAGAAACGAGCACACAAAGTGAAAAGCACACAAACTTTCTTTACCCACACATTAGATGCAATACATTGACCTGTTAGACATGCAAAACTTCCTTCTTCTCTGACTGGTAACTTCTCCCCATTGGGGAACTGATCCCCATCTCCTGCGTGATAGGTGGGGATACTAACAAGGAATTATCTATTATTCACCTGATCTGACATCTATCATATGCACTATTATTTGTTTCATCTTACTCTCCATCTCTTTTGTCATCCAGGAGTTCTGGCTTTCTTTGCCCCTTGTGAGAATGGACTTTGACTGTACCTGAACACTCTCTTCCTTAGAAATTAGTTTTGTCTGCCAATCTTTGATTTCAATTTACCTGGGCCAGATCTTTTTCACTCCAATGAAGTTGGCCCTTCCCCAGTTAATTATTTTTATCTCAGTTAATTATCTCAGATTGCTCTGTGTCCTTTTCCATTGCTAAACTAAACTTTATGATATTCTGTGTTGGGTTTTTCTGGCTCAATTCGCCAAAAATTGGCATAACTAATTGGCAATCTTTTGTGCTGGAGTTTCCATGATCTTCTGTGTCAAAATCCATGAAACTAGCCATGACCCCAGCTCAAATTAGTCACCATTGAGCGTTTCCACTAATTGTACCCTATTGCAGGCCTATGAGGAAGGTAAAAATTAAGCTAGATCTTTGGAGCACAAAATCACAAATAGGTATGTTTTGAAAGCTTTTGAATATGAATTATTTTGAGGCATAAACTGGGTACAGCACAGGAGGCCATTCTGCCTGTTAAACCTGTGCCAGCTCTCTGCATGAGGAGCTCAGCCAGTACCCCACCCTTTTCCCGTAACAATACAATTTTTTCCCTTCATGTACTT
Organism: Carcharodon carcharias; assembly: GCF_017639515.1. NCBI lineage: Eukaryota > Metazoa > Chordata > Chondrichthyes > Lamniformes > Lamnidae > Carcharodon > Carcharodon carcharias. The sequence goes on from NC_054468.1 coordinate 123,643,708, forward strand.
AGCCAATTCCCTTTTGAAAGCCTCAATTGAATCTTCCTCCAGCACACTTTAAGACAGTGCATTCCAGATCATAATCACTTGCTGCATAGAAAGGTTTTTCCTTATGTAACCCTTGTTTATGTCAATCAGTTTAAATCACTGGTTCTTGACCCCTCTTCAATGGGAACCCTTTCTCTCCATCTGTTGTTAAGATCCCTCATGATTTTGAGCATCACATCATCTTCAAGAACTTAGGACATTCTGAAGAATGTGTTTTAAAAGACACTGTCCCTTAAAGGGTTAATGCAGGACTCATTCTTTACAGTGATGTTCAAAATCACCTCTCAACCTTACCTCCTCTAAGAACAGCTCAATTTCTCCCAATCTATCCATGTAACTGAAGTCTCCCATCCTTGGAAGCATTCACGGAAATCTTTTCTGCACTTGCTTCAATGCCTCCACATTCTTCTGAAAGTGTGATGTCCAGAATTGGACACAAATTTTTAATTTACTAAGAAGGTAACTACTGTACCCCATTATAACCAGCAAATGGTTCAGTAAAATTTTTAAACATCATTTACCGTAATTTAAAATTAGGTTACTCACGTGACGGGTTGGTTATCTGATTATAAAAACTTAGTTTTTGTGATAACGTCATGAACACTTTAGTCACAGAAAATGGTTCATCTTCAAGGGCTTAGGACCTTCTGGGAGAATGTATTTTTTAAAAGACACTGTCCCTTAAAGTGTTAATGCAGGACTCCGATTGCTATTTCTGGAAAAAGCATCCTTTTACAAGAAAGGGTAATTAAGCAGTTGAAAAAAATATCAACCTCTTGACCCAGATTAACTGTGTACAAAGGGGGTCACATGGATTTTATGGCTGAATAAAAAAAATGCCCAGAAGACGGTTTTCAAAGTGAGTTTTGGATTTGCTTTGAGAAGAGAAGGGCCAACAGCTTGAGAAGGAAGACAGCAGCCTTTTGCAGTCCAGACCCAGCCCACAGCTGGAAGTGAATATAAGCTTCACCTGAGATGTTCTACATGCTGGAATAGATTACCCTCGAGTATTCCATGAGTCCGCCTAGAAAGCAGTGCCAGGGTCATTCACTGTTTCGCAGATTAGTGCTGAGAGACCAACCATATAACCTGGACGTCATTTCAAGATCTCCACCGTCTATCCTTTGCCTTTGAACCATTGACTTTTAACATTTGGCCGAATTCCTCTTTTTCTATTTTATGTTCATTGTTTTGGTGTGTGTTGAGGTGTGTCTTTTGTGTCTCAAAACAATAATTAGCATAATTTCATATTCTATACTGTATGATGATAAACTTTGCCTTTCTATTTGACAAGACTGATTTTACAATAAACTAATAAGTTTGTTGTTCATTGAAAGAAGCCTGGTTAAAGTCTCTTTTATTCTGGGTACCAGTAGTGAAGGTAAACAATTGGCCATGTTGGTGGATAAATTAAACTTGTAAACTAATGATATGGCCTGTTGAGTAGTGAGGCTAGATCAACTGCGCACTCCTCCCATCCTGGTCACAGCAATAACTGCATTTTAGTGGTATTAGTCAAACAACAACTGGATACCATTCAAATATGTTGGAGACTATTCTGAAAGCAATATCTTTTTCAAATTGCATTTTAAAAATATTGCACTGGTTCACGGCAGATCTCATGTTCAACCACATGCAAATGAGTTTGAGTGAAAATATTTTTCATCCTTTGGTCAACTGTGCCCAAAGCAGAACCTATAACCTCCAGAATGAATTGGAGATGACTATACTCTGGTTTCTTGTGCAGATCATAAAGTCATTTCTCATTTGCAAGTCTGCACAAACCATCTCCAACCAGCAGATACAGAAACAAGATACAAAATTGTAAACTGTGCTGTTTCTATGTTATATCACCTACTCTTAAAAAAACCTCGGAATATATATACACAGAGCAGCTCACCAGCACACAAGTGTGAGAGACTGTTCATAAAACTGCTTCTTGAGATGGTCCTGGAATAGAAACAGACCATAAGCAGATACTGAAGCAGTCTATGTCCAAATGCAGCAAGACCTGGACAATATCCAGACTTGGGCTGACAAGTGGCAAGTAATATTCATGCCAAACAAGTGTCAGGCAATGACCATCTCCAACAAGAGAGAATCCAACCATTGCCCCTCGACATTCAATGGCATTACCATCGTTGAATCTTCCACTATCAACGTCTGACCAGAAACTGAACTGGACTAGCCATATAAAAACTGTGGCTACAAGAGCAGGTCAAATACTAGGAATCCTGAGACGAGTAACTCACTTTCTGACTCCCCAAAGCATGTCCACCATCTACAAGAAACAAGCCAGGGGTGTGATGGAATACTCTTCACTTGTCTGGAGTGTTCAAACAACACTCAGGGAGTTTGACATCATCCAGGACAAAGCAGTTCACTTGATTGGCATCCCATCCACAAACATTCCCTCCAATACAGTAGCAGCAGTGTGTACCATCTACAAGATGCACTGCAGGAACTCACCAAGGCTCCTTAGGCAGTACCTTCCAAACCCACAACCACTACCATCTAGAGGGACAAAGGCAGCAGATACATGGGAACACCACCACCTGGAATTTCCCCTTCAAGCCATTCACCATCTTGATTTGGAAATATATCGCCGTTCCTTCACTGTTGCTGGGTCAAAATCCTGGAACTCCCTCCCTAATAGCACTGTGGGTGTACCTACACCACATGGACTGCAGCGGTTCAAGAGGGCAACTCACCACCACCTTCTCAAGGGGAATTAGGGACAGGCAATAAATGCTGGCTTAGCCAGTGAAGCCCACAAACCATGGATGAATAAAAAAAGCTACATCTGTATTCAAATGCCCTCATTTATTCATCAAAGGCTGTACCAAACATATTCTCAGTGTTCAGTATTTTATGCTCATGTACTGTAATAAGCAGCAAAATAATAAAGAATGCAAAGGACATTTTAAAATGTTTTGATCAAATGTGTCAATTTCTATCCAGCAGGGAAACTACCAGAAACGTTTGTCACTCTAAATACTTTGGCTAACCTCCCACAGACCAGAAATCGAAGCCTAGAACTGTTCTAGTCTTTAGGATCAATGCCACATCATGTCGTGTTACACTCTTGATAGCCAGTTGGTGAAGGAAGAAACCAGAGCCAGTCTTTGCTTGGAATAGATTATAACCCGTAATGTTTCGCTCTGTGAATAAGTCTCCTTACTCCACTCTACTCCTGTGTCACTAAATGTCCCTTTATATGTGCTCAAGGAATCATCCAATCAATGCCCTCCACCTATATGTACGGAACCTTAAATGATATAATTAACATATAATGCAAAAATCCACTTATGTTGGGGCGTGGGACATGGTTTAGTTAGTTCCTACTCAGTGTAGTCTTCCTGAAGTGTATAAGTAGAAGTAGTGCCATTTGACTCATTAAATGGGATATTTTACTATATTAAAGGTGCTATATAAATGAAAGTTGTTGTTACTGGTAGCTCTTTTCCAGCAGCAGTGAAAGTCACAGTTGGAAGCTAATGGCAATTTGATCTTTACCATTAGCAGCAGGGCAGCAACACAAGCAGGCTGAATATTGCACCATTCAGCCATTAAAAAGGGAAAATCTTGCCCCATTTGTTTTTTGTCTTTAAGGCAAATGGCTGAGCCATACTGAAGAGAATGGTCCCAGGTTCAATTTGATACGTGTCGAGTTAAATTTAGTATATGATCCCAGCCATGATGATAGTAGGCTGGTACAATTTGCCTTAAAACTCCTGGGTTAGAGAAATTCATTCAGGATTCCTGATTGCTATATGGTGATTCCTGCTGGAAGTACTTATATTTGGTTTGCTCTAGAGAGCTGGCATTAATGGGCCAAATGGCCGCCTCCTGTGCTGTAATGATTATACGGCTGAGATTTTCAATTGGGCAACTTCCAATTGTGCTTTGAAAATAGTGCTCCCGATAGCATGTCAGTTTTCCAATGCCTTTAGAGCGCACTACTATTTTCAAAGCGAGGGCATGACGAGGGAGTCAGAAATCCGTTAGCCCCCAATTAACAGCCTGTTAAGCTCCTAGAGGAGCTTGTTAATGGGTCAAGGAGGACCAGAAGGTGATTGCCAATGTGCAAATCACCAAACCTGAATAGTCTGGTATACGTTAGTGCGCAGTTGTCAGGTTCAAAGCAGGGAGTAATTATATAATCCTTTTAAGGAGCAAAAATTTTTCCCACTAGGGGTTTTTGTTCCAGATCAGATACATTAGCTTTCAGTTGGCTGTTGCTGGCCGTCCCATGTTCATCCTCCTCTTTTCTGCAAGGCAGAGGCAGATCATGTCATGGCTGCCATCTGTCTTTGAGGGTGATTGCCTTAGCAGGCAGCTCCCACCTCCTGGCAGCACGTATCACCACTAATCAAGGGTTGAGCTTGCCGCCAGCCCAATTAGGGCATTTACATTTGAAGAGTGTCGCATGAATGATGCAGATGCAGTACGGATTCAGGACTCAGAAATTATCTGGTGTCGGGTCCCCAACCCTGAATTGAAAAACCAGCTCTATAATTTTATGGACATCAGACAATAGGACTGGGCTTGTTGTAACTATGCTCATATGTGGGCTGTGACAGAATACAGGTGACTGTTACATGTGGATGGTATTCCATCACAGAGGGCATTCTTCTTGAACCAGCTTTGTCCACACCCAGCATTCAACACATGTGCAATTTCCATTAACAGTCACACAACAGCACGGAGAGGCAGGAATCTTGACCAATCAGTCCAACAAAGTACCACTTCCAACTCTTCCCTGCTTGAGGTCAGCTAGACTTTCTAATCTATAAAGCTCAGTTTAACACTGGGAGAGCTCAGCCATTAGCTGCATTTACAGCCCATTATTTAGCTGTCAAACTCTAGTACAATAAATATCCAATAGTCTATCCAACAGACAGATGAAAATTTTAGATCAGTTTTAAAACCAACAGGTGCAGTCTAACAGAAGGAAACTGGGTAAAATTTCATGTAATAAAAAGTATGACAATACTAGTTCAAGGTTAAAATTCTAGATTCTAGGGTGGGATAGGAAGAAAGTTTAAGAACAATGGTGATTCTATGATAGTTTAGGTAGGGCATAAGAAGTAGATCATATGACTTGAATCTGATATGACAGAGTAACTGGCTTCCATTTATAAAATGACTTTCCAAGCCCAATTTCAATTAAAGGCAACCGACATTAAAATTTAAAACAGTGAAAAGAATGGGAATAATTATTAGCAGGGCAGCTTTTGGAACATGGGATTCAGATAATGTTAAATCATAGCAGTAAAGCCCAATATAACTTCAAGCTTATTTAAAAACAATGCTTGCTGTTAATATTGTAACAACATAGTCTATCAGACTTTGTCAAACCGAAATAGAACTTATTTCCTACTACTAACAAGGGAAAGGTGATGTTAATGTCCGGAACTATGAATATTTTAATAAAAACTAAATTATAAACTAGGATTTTTCTCATTACTGTGATGACATACAGAAAATGTAAAAACTATTTCATGAACAAAATAAATTAATTCTAAAAAAAGTGCACATTACAATGGTCTTGAGAAAAATCTTTATCATATATAAAAGGTAAGATGAACCATATTATTAGTGAATCTTAACCACAAGAACAATATTTATCTGTTTTTCGGTATTACAGAGGAAAACCCTCAATTGGGCTTAAGCCCACACACCTGTGTTTTAGGGACAGGATAAGCTCAGATTAAGCTAATGTTACCAAATCTTTCTGCTGTGTCATTCAAAACCACTACAGGCAATGACGACAGGACAAAGTAAATTTTAACCACTTAAAAATGCAAGAATTTAGTACCAAACCTATAGCTGCACATCAAAGGACAATATTTTGCCTTCACATTAAAGTATAAATATCTTCAGAAGACACATAATAATTTATATAATTTTAATTAAAACGTTCTTCAAGTAATGACTATTGGATATAATCTTAATTACATATCTGAAAAACACATCGATCGTCACCAACATTTTCACAAGTTTCACTTTTGTATTTTGGAGTGATTCATTCACATCTGTGGATTATACAAGCCCTATCTAACACGTTTTCTTATAAGAAGCTATCTTCGTCGTAAAGAGTCTTATTCAGCTCTTTCACTATTTATTACTCAGTGATGACCAGCCAAAAGCTTTTGTACATTTTAAAATTTAAAGTAATGTTATTGAAACAAATTCTTTTCTGTGCAGCACACAGATAAATCATTTCAATGTTCATCTTCTTTTCCTTTCTAAGTTTATTTTTGCAAGCCCTTTTCTGTTTTTCAGGAATATTTATTATATTCACCTTATCAGAGTAAAACACCAACACATACACTATGCGTTTCATAAAAATCAGGGACCAATAGAGATACAATAATTAAATGACACTGATATAGTTGAAGTAGACAATATTGCTATTTTAACCAACAATCCACTAACTATATGACAAAAATAAATTTGCATTAGTTTCAAACGCAGGACCAACCCTGCTGCCCCATCATCAACACTGGAGGCTAAGCAGAATGCAACTCTAAATGCCATTCCAGCAGTTCAGGAAAAAGGATGCAGGAAGCTAGAACTAGCTGTGACACAGAATCAATTCCCTAATTATTTCCAAATGAAATAAAATAATAGGTGTCCTGAGCAACAAAAATAGATAATATTTTGCATTCAGAAAAATTCCTACTGATCCAGACTGGGGCTTTGGTGGTCAGATATTTGTCATACATGGAAATCCACTGACATACTCAAGAATCCCCAGACCAACCTACTAAGAAATCCAGACAGGTGCATATCTCATGTTTGCACAATATAGAGTACAGTTATTTGGCTTAAACTAGACAACATTCATTAGCTTACTACATAACTGCAATAGAACATAAATAATTAGACATGCTATTGAAAGGCAGTGTATTCCTATAGATGTAGATTATATTAAAACTTTACTTAGGTATCTGTAGTGTTGAGAAGCAGAAATAGTCTAAGTAAGTTATATTAGTATTTGTGGGTGTTAGGAATGAGTTTTAGCTATAATGTTTAAGTTTGATTTGTTTTTCTGTATTTGTGTGTTATGAAAAGGTCAAATTGAGTTTTAGCTTTAAACTTTAAAAGGTGCCTACATTTATAATGAGAGTTTTACAAGTGTTGCAGCTAAGTTAAACAAACATGAGTCGAGAAACTGGGTTGTTGCCTAGCAACGGGGCTCCAGAGAGGCAGGTCCCTCCCACAGACACACACAGAAGAAACTAGAAACAGCAGTTTGATTTGGAAGCTGGTTGAGTTCAGTTGGTTTTGAAAATAGCTGCCAGGAGAAACTGGAGCAAAGGGGACAGGTAGCCAGTCCCAAGTTAAAAAAAATACCCCAGAATTGAGGGGAGTGGAACAGGAGAAAATCCCAAGCAGACCTCTTAGTCAAAGGAAGAACAGGAGCCTAGACAAGGACCTATTAAGCGAAGTTAAGAGTGAGGTGCAGAGGAAGGCTCCAAACTTAAAGAGATAAAGGCTTGAGGAGTCAGAAGATCCAAAGAGAAGGCTGAAGGTCTATAACTCTTTGCTAGGGACATATGAAGCAGTGGTGTACTGTTGACAGCTGAGTCGGTGAGAAAGAGTGCATGGAAGACAGCTTGAATGTATGTAGTGACCCAGGGAAGAGGAACATCAGGAGAGTTCGAAACCCTGGAGGTGACCCCGTTTGGAAGGCGTCTGAGAGAAAGCGTCGGTTTGGGAGAAGATTCCAAGGTGAGTTCTTGGAAAGTGAGACTGGAAACCCTCACGTAAAAGACAGATTTCAGCAATACTAGTTGGCTCACAGTGTGACAAACGTCTGAGGTGGGGGGCATTGTGGAGCAATCCATAGCATCTGTCTGGGGTGGCATCTGTCACTTGGGTTTCAGACTGAGGTGTGTCTGACCACAGGCTGCCAATTGGTTTACATGGACTGTACTTACTGTGAACATTAGAGTATAAGATAGCTTTTGTAACTTGTGTCATCCTTACAAATCTGTATATATCTGTAAAGGTATAGTTGTGCGTGAAGGAGTATTGTAATATAGTTCAGTTTTTCTTGTTTAATAAATGTTTTATGCTTTTGTTAAAAGATCATTAGCTGACTCTGGTGACTCTGCTCAGTGGCCCCTCTCCACATATCTAAACAAATTAGAAGTTAGGAATTATCAATCTGGGTTCCACCCTGGGATCAGGCTCATCCAGTGGTAACCTCAGCTGGGGGTCATAACAATAGGAGTTAAAGCTTGTTTGTTATTTTTGTCACAAACTTAATCAAACTCGTAAACAATATATACATGATTGAGAAATTTAATGAACTCAACCTGACAACATTATGATCTATGGGCTTTAATATAAAATGCGAGAGTGCAGTAGACCTTCCATTCTTATTCTGTAAATTAAGGAGACCTGCATTTTGCAACGTATTTTAATTACTTGTATGCTATAATGTTTATAAACATGCAATCCTTTTATTATTTTATACTGTATTTTTATTTTAATGATTGTCTATAACTGTTATGAATTATGAATACTTGTTTTATTTGTATCATCACAATTTCACACCCACCACCGTGAGGATTTTTCAATAAACTAATTATCTATTTATTTAACCAGTACTACACGTTGTGTGTGCTTACGGTGCTGACCTGTGCTCATATAGCCCCCAGTTCCTGATCCTTGGACAGGAAGGAACCAAGAGTCAATATCAGCCAACAGCAATGTTAATATGCAGCCCACACAAGCCTCAAATTTGATTCCATTTCAAAGCAAGGATAATATGTCTTCAGAATGATTACCACTAAACAGAATGAATGAAAGGAATTCCTTCTATCTACACACTAAAAGTTACAGCAGTTGTTGTGTATTACAGTTTTAACTATTCCCTTGTGGATTATGCTTTTTCATTTTGCCTTTTCAAAGATTGACACTTTCACATGTTCTTTCTTCAGCTGACTCCTGATTAGAAGAGAGAACAGAGTGAAGAAGCAGAAACAGAGTATACTGAGGTTCAATGGAACACTGAACATGCATTGGCACAATTGAGTGTGGTCCATTTGTAGAATTCAAATCTTGCAATCACAGTAATATAAGCATCTTAAATCAGTCCACTACTAGGAATACTAAATGATTATGTTAATGTGTTTTATATGAGAGAAAGTTGGATGAGTAATTACAATGAATATCAGGTGAAGCTCTTACTCCCAAAGATTTTGTATTACATATTTTGTAGGAAAATCAAAGAAATCAGAATTTCTGAAAACATCTATGATATTCTAACAAAAGTATCTTTTAAATAAATAGTATATTCACAAAATCTGCAGTCTTACATCTCTGTAAATTTGATACTAGATGACTATCTTTGCAAGCACATTTCTACAATTGACAGTTCCCTGACATGAGGGAGAACACTATGCTGAGAAAAATCTATTAATGATTAATAAATAACTTAGTGGTAGATTTTTCATCTGGCAGTCAGAGGATTGTGGGTTCAAGTTCCACTATACTCCTTGCGCACAAACTCTTGGCTCATACTTCAAGGTGGTGCCAAGCAAGAGCTCCATCTTTCAGATGAGAAGTTAAACAGGGGCTTTGTCTGTCTGCTCAGATGGATGAACACTACAGCACTGTTTGAGGATAGGCAGACAAGCTCCCGTGATTTGGTGGTTAACGTTTCTTCTCAAAGAACACTACCAAAACCAATTCTCTGGTCATTTAACTCGTTGCTTTTGTGGGGCCTTGTGATGCAAATTGGCTGTCGCATTTGGCTGCACAACATTGATTGAATTTCTAATATAATTCATTTGCTTCAAAATGCTTTGGGTGCCCTAGGAATATAAAAAGTGTTATATAAAATGCATGAATTAATAATTTAGTTTTGCTTCCTTCTTACTGATAGTGGCAAATCCAGTAGGATCATAAATCCACGCTGATTACTGGGATTTACCCCCTGTGATAAAATGAAATATTGCCTGTACTGAATCTTTCAGCTTTTTTAATATCACAAAAATCAGTATATAAGGGTCAGTTTTCAAAGAAAAATTGATCAGTTTAGTTCTAGATAAATTAGCTGCAACATTATTTGTATATGCAAACTAACAAATCACAGGACAATAGTAAGCTCCTGCTGTCAACAGGCCAGCCTGGTCAGTAAATGACAAGCCATTGAGGCCAGTATGAGAGTTTGTCTCCATTCAATATTGATGAAGGGTTACTTTACTTGTTTTAATTAAATCATGAAGTATATTGTCAGCTGCACTTACTTCAGGGTTTGCAGGGGGTGTTTACAAGTTGAAAGGATAGGCCTTCGCTTAAGGTCGTAACTTTGACAGAATGCTGAGACACCGGAGAAGAGTGCAGGGCCTTTGACTGGCTGAAGTCCTCTAGGGTTGACATTTGGAGGTTAGAAATTTCCTCTCTCGGGTTTATATTGTCAGGCCACAGACAGTCAGTTTGAAACTGATGGCCTGGTCCTTGGAGTTACTCTAATGTGAGCTAACAGTAAATGGACTTTAAAGGTCTGTGTTAATAGAAGAGGAGAGTTGGATCATTGTTAATTGCAGACTGTTGGGTAACAGATTGTGTTGGCACTGTTCCTTCATTGATCTTACTTAAATAAATCCATTTATTGTTCAACATGCCTTGATTAAGTAGTGTTTATCCAATCTGCAGTTCAGAAAGACAGGTACAATCAGATGGCCCTTGATACATTCCAGTGGCTGGTCTACAGAATAAGGTTCTCTATTAATCATTGGTAGATGTTATCAATAATAGGGCAGGAAAGGATGCACTCCAGATCACACTGGACGGGAGATCTGCTTAAGAGAGTGACAGGTGATGCAGAATTTAAGAAAATAACTAGTGTAATGACTCCTAAAATAATACTATTTTGTCATGTATCATACAACATTTTGTTTATTGACCACTGCCCACATCAGGAGAGCCTTTCCAACCTATCTGGACAGAGTTTTTCAGCCATCCCCTCCATCAGCCTTTTTGCAACATTACATCTACTTAAAATTTATTACAATTATTACACAGACCATTGCTCCAATCAACTTGCTATATGAATACTTCCTATCCAAATTCCAATTTTAAAACATTAACACTTAGCTAGATAGTGTTGCAATGGACAATCCAGTGTAATATCTTCCTTGAGCCAACAGGGCTCCTTGTCAACACAGGCAACATTGCAAATCCTCAATATCCCTTTCCCCAGCAACAGAGTAGGAAGAAACTGGGTTCTGATGTTGTGTCATCAACTTGAAATGTTAACTCATTCTCTCTCCACAGATACTGCCAGACCTGCTGAGTATTTTCCTGTTTTTATTATGGAAGAAACTGGTCCCTTCTTCAGGTGAAAAATTAGCATTTACCCACCAATTTGAGGTCACAATCTCTCTCAGAAAACGGATTGGCTGTCAAATTTGGTGTCCAGGGCGCCTGCCTGATACAGGTCACTTGAAGTGCAAATTAGGATCCTTAACATCTGTTTTAAGGCCCCGATCAAAATTCATCCACTATGCACTCTGCACTCAGTTTTACTGTTTCTGCAATGACCTAACCAGTACACCTTAACGAGACCACTGATGGCCACTGGCAAAACTTGAAGACAGACAGACTTACATTTATATAGCGCATTCATGGCCTCCGGACATCTCTAAACAGTTTACTGCCAGTGAAGTACTTTTGAAATGTAGTCACTGTTGAGAGTATGTTTTTAATAGTTAGTTTCTGTGGAGCCAGGCATGCTTCTCTCAGCTCCACATAGTGCAGTTGCCTATTGAGTTCCCTCTCTCCAACCTATCTCCACCCGCCCAGACCTAAGTGCAGGCTCGTTCAGTGTGGAAGCTGGATGGCTGAGCAACTATGCCAGGGTACTCGACTGACATCTACAACTTAGTTTTGAACAGGTGAAGCCCAAGGCCAAATTTCCAGCGAGTCTCAGACTGATGTCTTTGGATACGTGCTCCAGTCATGATGCTCATTACATTACTTCAATTTCACTCTCAGAGTCTCTACTACCAGCGTTAATATTTTCACTGACATGGAGATCTTGAAGATCTCCTGTTCCCCAGATTCTAGGTTCAAAAAAATTTTGACTAGCCAAAAAAACTCAGTGTACAGCTCCTAAAGACCTGCTGCTTCCCTGCATTCCTTTGAAATTTGACTTTTAATGCCTCCCCTCTGACCCTATTCATTCCCACCCAGTTCCATTCTGCTTGTGACTGACAGCATTTCTGCTCCATTACAGAGAGGTAAAAGAGCAGAGGGCAACTTGAAAAGTGAGAAACCGAAGAGGACGGTCAGCATTAGAAGAGCACATGCAGAATTGATGCAGGCAAAAGGGAGGCTTACCAAGAGCAGGGTCACAACTTATCTACTGGTTACTTGTTAATTTAATAGTTACTTAAGAATATTCACAACAGTTCTTGAATCACTTCAGGATAATTTTTTTATGCTCCATAAATACAAACTGGACTCCCTGAGGATGATTGAAGCTTTTATGGACAGTTATTAAGGATGCATGTCTGTTCTTCACACCACATCATGCCCCCTCCTTTACTTTGCATGATGTGCTATTTTCTTTAATGCATTTAGTATTTTTAAATGGTTGTTTCAATCTTCCTTGTCACTTCCAACACATTGACACCACTGCCTCCAGGCAGTTAGGCATCAAAAAAATTTCCACGTTAAAAGTCAGTTACATCTGTTGCTCTCTCCATTGTTGAAAACGTCTGTCATAATCCTATTTACCTTTATTCATGCAAGGGTCATCTGGAATTCAACAAATGGAGTAAATCTGAAAATAGTATTGTTGGACTAAGCTGAAACATTATAATACAGATAGTCTACCAGTGAAACCTTAGATAACCTGATGCATTTTGGACGTTGGTACAGGAAATTCAGTGAGTTCTAGTATGCTGGTGCACACAAAGCAGGAGAAATGTAAGGCTTTTGACAGAGGTTTTCTTATAGACTGCATGCACACATTTGCCAATACTCTCAAATAATTCACCTCTTTACTCCCCACAGCCTGTCAGTAGTATGATGGAATACTCTCCACTTGCCTGGATGAGTGCAGCTCCAACAACACTCAAGGAGCTTGACACCATCCGGGATAAAGCAGCCCACTTGATTGGCAACCCACCACTTCAACATTTACTTCCTCCACCACTGACACACAGTGGTAACAGTGTGTACCATCTACAAGGTGCACTGCTACAATTCACCAGGGTTCCTTGGACAGCATATTCCAAACCCGTGACCTCTACCACCTTGAAGAACAAGAGCAGCAGATGCATGGGAACACCACCACCTGCAAGTTCCCATCCAAGCCACACCCCATCCTGACTTGGAAGAATGGGTGGAATTTTATGTCCCTGTCAGACTGGGGGGGGGGACGTAAAATGCAGCGAGCCATTCAAAAGTCCATCCACTTAGCCTCTTCGAGAATGAGGCTGAGGAAATAACAATTGGGAACCAGGAAATGGCAGAGGAGTTGAATAAATACGTTGCATCAGTCTTTACGGTTGAATACACAAATAGCATTCCGAAAATACTAAATAATCAAGGGACAAAAGGGGTGGAGGAAATTAATACAATAACTATCACTAGAGGAAAAAGTACTAGGGAAGCTCATGGGGATAAAGGAAAATAAGTCCCCTGGACCTCATGGGTTGCATGCTAGGATATCAAAGGAAGTAGTTACATAAATAGCGGATGCACTGCTAGTAATCTTCCAAGTGTCCTTAGATTGTGGAAAAGTCCTGAAGGATTGTAAAACTGCTAATGTAACACCCTCATTCAAAAAGGGAGTAAAAAAACAGGTAACTATAGGCCTGTTAGTTTTAAATTGTCATTGGGGAAATGTTATTGTAATAGCAGAGCAGTTGGGAATGCATAATATAATCAAGCAGAGTCAGCATGGCTTCATGCAGAAGAAATCACGCCTGACAAATTGATTAGAATTCTTTGAGGAGGTAACAAGCAGGATAGATAAAGGGGAACCAGTAGATGTAATATATTTGGATTTCCAAAAGGCATTTGGTAAGGTACCACACATTAGGCTACTTAATAAGATAAGAGTCCATGGTGTTGGGGGTAGTACATTAGCATGGATAGAGGATTGGCTAACTAATAGAAGACAGAGATTTGGGACAAGGGGTCATTTTCAGGATGACAATCTGTAACTAGTGGAGTGCCACAGGGATCAGTGCTGGGGCCTCAATTATTTACAATATACATTAATGACTTGGATGAGGGAAGTGAATGTACTATCGCCAAGTTTGTGGATCACAAAAATAAGTGGAAAGGCAAGTGGTGAGGATGACACAAAGAATGAGTGGGCAAAAACTTGGCAGATGGAATATAATGTGGGAAAATGTGAGGTTATGCATTTTAGCAGGAACAATAGAGAAGCTGAATATTATTTAAATGGAGAAAAACTGCAGAAAGCCACAGCATGGAGGGATTTGGGGGTCCTTGTGCATGAATCACAAAAAGCTGGCATTCAAGTTCAGCAGGTAATAGGAAAGGCAAATGGAATGTTGGTCTTTATTTCAAAGGGAATGGAGTATAAAAATAGGGAAATCTTGCTAAAACTACACAAGGCACGAGGTAGACCACACCTAGAATACTCTGAACAGTTTTGGTCCTCTTATCTAATCTGGCATTGGAGGCAGTCCAGAGAAGGTTCACTAGGTTGATCCTGGGTATGGAGGGATTTTCTTATGAGGGTAGGTTGAGTAGGTTGGGCCTGTACTCATTGGAGTTTAGAAGAATGAGAGGCAACCTTATTGAAACACATAAGATTCTTAGCGGGCTTGACAGGGTAGATGCTGAGAGGTTGCTTCCCCTTCTAGGAGGGTCCAGGACCAGAGGGCATAATCTCAGACTAAAGGATCACCTATTTGAGACACAGATGAGGAGGAATTTCTTCTCTCAGAAGGTAGTGAATCTGTGGAATTCTTTGCCACAGAGGGCTGTAGAGTCTGGGTTATTAAGTATATTCAAGGCTGAGATAGACAGATTTTTAATCAGTATGGGAATCAAGGGTAATGGGGAAAAAGCAGAAAAGTGAAGTTGAGGATTATCAGATCAGCCATGATCTCATTGTGATCTCACTGAATGGCGGAGCAGGCTTGATGGGCCAAATGGCCTACTTTTGCTTCTATGTCTTATGGTCTTATGGATTTATGGACTTCAGTCAGACTGTAAAATCCCACCAGCGTAAAATTCCGCCCAATATCACCATTCCATCACTGTCGCTGGGTAAAAATTCTGGAACTCCCTCCCTAACAGCACTGTGGGCGTATCTACACCACGTGGACTGCAGCAGTTCAAGGCAGCAGCTCATTACCACATTTTCAATGGCTATTTGGGATGGACAATATAAATGCTGGCCTGTGAAAGAATTTTAAAAATTATGTGACATCAAGTTCATCAATCTGAATGTTTTCTGAATCTTACACTAACTAGAATGTTTCCAGAATTGGTGATGTTATGATTTCCTGGCAGTGGTATGGGTTGGCCCAATGCCATCTGTTACAATCAGGATTGGAGGAGTATAGTGTCTCCAGCCCCACTGTTCCACAGGTTGTACCATAAGTGTAAATGTTTAAATCACCAAAATGGCCAATTATTTACCTTCACTACTGCTAGACCCACAATAAAGGAGGCTTTAACCAGGTTTCTTCCAATAAACTCAGAATAATTGATTTATGATGAAATGAAACTTCTTTTTTAAAACAAGTTGCAACACTGGTTAACACACAATTTGTAATCTGGAAGTATAATGATTTACCCCTTTTAACATCCCAACACACACGCACAAAAAGCAAAGGAGAAGACAAATAAGTTCTCTGCAGAGGTTGGCATAAGGGAACATTTTATGAAAAAGGATAAAGTTCAAAAAGGTCTTGACGCTGTCAATTTGGTGTTCCTGCATGCAAAGACAGGGCGCTGGTCACAACAGTTATCTGGAACTCCTTTCCAAAGGATCTTTGGTGAAACACTGTCTTTGTTAACTCTTGCTTGTCGTAGCCTCACAGGCTTTCAAATATAGACGATTTATGTGGAGATGTACTGGAGAGGCAATACAGGAAGAGAGCGAGCAGAGCAATCTTCCTTCACTGTTTGCTCCCAAGACACACACTGAGTTCAAAAAACATGTTCAGACAGAACTTCTCCCAGGCCAGGTGTTTTGCAGCTGATCAGCATGATTCCATAGCCTGGCAACTGCAGTTTTTTTACAATTTTAACTCAAGTAACCAAAATAACGCTCATCTCTTCAGGCGTCACTTAGCTGAAGTCATGTGATTTCTTGGAAAAAGCAGTTTGCTCACAGACTAAAGTGAGCTTGTAACCTTTCAGAAAAAAACTCAGGAGTGTATCCAAATAATTCAATGCCCTTCCAATTTAAAAAAAAGCATATAGTTCTTGGGGGATATGGATTCCTAACACATTATCACACCAGCATTAATTAGTGATCCGCCTGGTCAATATGGCTTAGTATCGCCTGGGGTCATAGTTATTTTTTGATCCATTGGGCTGAACATGTGGTGCCTTCTCTGTATCCAAATAGGTTGGAAAATTGTTAGGGATTTGCAATAGGACAAAGGACATGTGAAGCTGACTCCAACAAAAAGGAGTTAATCCAGGGTGAATTGGTACTTTTAAAAGGGAGTTAGATCACTATTTGTTGGAGAGATCGAGGGCTATACCGATATTCACAGCATTGTCTGACTTTTTGTTTTCACAGGAAGCAGAAAAGGGAACTTGGTATTCATTAAAGTTGGGATCAAACAGTGGTGGTGACAGGACAAACAGGTGCTGGATCTGATGGGCCTTTTCGTCACTCTGAACCTCAAATTTGGCTGATAATTAATAGTATAAACAAAACACTTTCTACATAGTCATAAAGATAAAAGTGCTGACTATTTTAAACAGTTAAATCCAACCACAGTTGGATTAATTACTTTAATATTAATATCATATTCCTTAACCTGCACTCAAGCAGCACAAAAATGAACACATTACCAATTTTGTCTCAGCTAATGCTTGATACATTGGCAATCTAGGCAAAAGCCTAAATTCAAATGGGGGTTGAAATTTGGAATTCAATTTGATTTTCATGGTCCAGTATTTTAGTCTCAAAATCTTTAAGCAGTCATATCTTCAGTAACAGGTTCTTACTTTTGTTTAATTTATTTTTTAGCTGATTGGTATGAATGGAGGATTTAAATTGTTTCTGCAAACACAAGATTAAGAAATTACCTTTAAATGTAATCAAGATCAAGTCTTTAAAAGTAGCCTTTGTGGTTTGATTGAGTTGTATGTTTTTGCCTTCAGTCAACTCTGTTGATAATGCAACATATCCAGTGGATCGGAATCAGAACTGATTTTAGTCCTCTCAAGGGAGGGGAGAAGAGAGAATAGAGGCTAGAGAATATACATTCATAGAATGTAGACATCACTGGCAGGGCCAGAATTTATTGCCCACCCTTAATTCCCTCAAGAAGGTGATGGTGAGCTGTCTTCTTGACAACTGAGTGGTTTGTCTAGCCATTTCAGAGGGCAGTTAAGAGTCAGCCACATTGCTGAGGGTCTGGAATCACATGCAGACCAGACTCGGTGAGGACGACAGCTTTCCTCCCCTAAAGGGCAATCCCTCAGTTACACGGTCACCATTATTGACAGGAGCATCTTATTCAGAATTTTTCATTTAATTAAATGACCTTAATTGATTTTAAATTCCCCAGCTGCTGCGGTGGGATTTGAACTTGCGTTTCCACATAATTAGTCCAGGTCCCTGGATTACTAGTCTAATAAAATACCCACTATGCTTGTGTTCCTGAACAGACTGTCCTCTAGTAACCCCAATAACTCTAGGCACACTACAGACTCATGGTTGAACAACAGATCATCATTCATTCCCCAGATTCTCAAATTAAGATTGGCCACTTGAGCAAGATATTCAAGAACATCGCCACTTTCCCAAATAATCTGTGAGCCACATAGACTTCACTATTGTAATTCAGGTCATCATCTGAAATCTGCAATTAAAGTGGTGCCTTTTAATCACTCCTGAATTTTCACTCTCCCCTATATAACTGCAAAACCATTCAAACAAAACTTCAATCAGAGCAGTGCTTCCATGATTCTTCCAGCAGTAAAGGAGCATTGCTAGCCTGGAAGTTGTGAAAGTTTTAAGGACACTTTGCAAAAAATTGGGGAAAACTCTGATAATAAATGCCAGAAACATCACTGCATTGCTATTATGTGGCTCATCTGAGCAAAAATGGCACTTTGATTTGGGTTGTTTACCTCCTGAAACTCATAACTTTTTCTCTTTAAAAGCATGAGTGAGACAAGTAAACTGCACCAGTTAGTTCTTTGTCACCTGGACAGTGATCCTGATTTAATCATTTCAGATGAAGTGGGAAAAGGTAATAAAGGGGGCTCCAGGTTAGCCTGAAATAACCTTAAAAACAATCCTAACAATATCACTGCTTAAAAATTCCAGGAGATCCAAAGGTCACAATGATCTCACACATAAGCATCAGCCTAATATTTTGGCATGATTTGTTTCATATTGATAGCTTCATATCATCATGATACATGCTCATCAGCATAGGAAAATGTGGTTTCACTAATTTACTGGGTTTGTTATTTCGTTGAGGGCTGTATGCCATGTGTGGATGAGGGTAAATTTTACTTTAATTTAAAACATTTTAAAAAGTTGCTGCACTACTCTTTAGATATCAACGTGGGCAAAATCAGTTGCTTAAGACTATCTGAAACTGAAATTTTTCATTTGCATAATATTAAGCAAACCATTATATTTATTAAAAAATATTTTTACCCTAAAATGTCTATTTGAAAATAAAATCCCAATCACCTCACCTTTAGAAAATATATTTCGGATTGTGAAGTGCTGCAATGCTAATTGATAGCACAGAAAACAATTACCAAAACCAGAGATGGAAAGTTAGATATGAAGACATGAATTAGGATTAGGCCATTTGGCCCCTCAAGCCTGCTCCACCATTCAAGAAGATCATAGCTGATCTGATTGTGGCCTCATCTCCACATTCTGTCTACCCTCTGATAACCTTTGACTCAAGAATACTCAACAATCTATCTACATCTGCCTTAAAAATATTCACCGACTCTTCCTCCACCACTCTCTGGGAAGAGCGTTTCAAAGATTCACAATACATAGAAAAGAAAATTTCTCCTTATCACCCTCTTTAATTGGGGATCCCTTATTTTTAAACTGTGTCCCCTCGTTCTAGTCTCTCCCAGAGGGGAAACATCCTCTCAGCATCCACCCGTCAAGTCCCCTCAGGATCTTTTGTTTCAATAAGATCACTTCTCATTCTTCTAAACTCCAATGGACACAGGCTCACCCTGTCCAATCTTTCCCCCCAGCCTAGGAATCAGTCAAGTGATCATTCTCTGAATTAATCTAACGCAATTATATCCTTTCTGAAACAAGGAGACCAAAACTATACACAGTACTCCAGGTGTGGTCTCACCAACACCCTGTACGTCTGTAGCAAAACATCCATAATTTTATAGTTGATTCCCATTACAATAAACACCAACATTCCATTTGCCTTCTTAATCATTTGCTGCACCTGCATACTAACTTTTTGCAATTCATGTATCAGGACACCCAGATCCCTCTGTATCTCAGAGTTCTGCAATCTCTCTCCATTTAAATAATATGCTGCTTTTCCATTCTTCCTGCCAAAATGGAAGAGTTCACTTATTCCTATATTATACTCCATCTTCCAAATTTTTGTCCACTCACTTAACCTATGTCCAGTGTGCAGACTTATGTCCTCTTCACAACTTACTTTCCTACGTATGTTTGTGTCATCAGTAAATGTTGCAACTATATATCCACTCCCTTCGTCTGAGTCATTGATATAAATTGTAAACATTTGAGGCTCCAGCACTGATCCCTCTGGCACTCCATTCATTATATCTTGCCAACCTGAAAATGAACCATTTATCCCTATTCTCTGTTTCCCGTTAGCTAACCAACCCTTTATCCATGCTACTATGTTACTCCCTAGAACATGCGCTCTTATTTTGCATAGTAACCTTTGATGTGGCACTTTGTCAAAAGCCTCTTGGAAATCCAAGTACACCACATCTACAAGCCTCATCATAACCTCCCGAAGAATAGATTCCAGCAATTTCCCTATGACAGATATTAAGCTAACTGGCCTGTAGCTTCCCGCTTTCTGTCTCCCTCCTTTCCTGAATAGAGGGGTCACATTCACTATTTTCCAATCTGATAGAACCTTTCTAGAATCTAGGGAATTTTGGAAAATCGAAACCAACGCATGTACTATCTCAGCAGCCACTTCTAGGATGAAGTCCATTAGGACCTGGGGCTTGTCAGCTTTTAGTTCTTATATTTTTTGTAGCACCATTTCCCTGGTAATTATTTAAGTTCCTCCCTCCTGATTTATCATTATTTCTGGGATGTTATTTGTAACCTCTACAGTAAAGACAGATGCAAAATATTTGTTCAACCATCCATCAATTTCTTATTTTCCATTATTAATTCCAAATTCTCACTCTCTAGAGGACCAACGCTCACTTTACTTACTCTTTTCCTTTTTAAATATATGTAGAAACTTACTGTTTTTATATTTCTAGCTAGCTTTCTCTTGCACTTTAATTTCTCCCTCCTTATTAATCTTTTAGTCATTATTTGCTGTTCTTTGTATTCTGTCCAATCTTCTGACCTTCCGCACATCTTTGCCAAACTATACACTTTTTCTTTCAATTTGATACTAATCTTTAACTTCCTTAGTTAGCCACGGATGGTGTGTCCTTCTCCTGGAGTTTTCCTCTCTCACTGGAATGTATCTTCCCTGAATATTCTGAAATATCTCCTTAAATGTCTGCTATTACATCTCTACTTATCTCTCCCTTAACCTAATTTTCCAGTTCATTTCAGCCAGCTCTGTCATCATGCCCTCCTAATTGCCCTTATTTAAGTTTGAAGCACCAGCCTTAGATCCACTCCTCTATCCCTCAAGTTCTGCTGTCTGCAGCAATTGAAATTAGAATTACACTTCTTCTACCACTCTCTAGTTGAAGGGGGTAATGTCACTGGACTAGTGATATGATACAGCCTTTCAGTAAAGCTGAGTTATTTAAAAATCCCAGAGGAAAACTTTAGACAACTGTCATAACCTGTATTCTTAAGTGGCATGTTTGAGATGCAACTCTAAATTAAGGAATCAGACCACCAATTCTCAAGAGGTTTTATATTAACATTTTAATTTACACAGGTTAAATATACACATATCGCTACAAATTATCATAACTTTTAACAAATTCCCAAACTAATCTCCATTAAGGCAACAGCAACCCGTAGACTTTCAACAGACACCAAGCAAAGCATTTTCACTTTACAAATTCAAAATTAGGTTCCTCTCACTTTGGTTCCTGTGGAGACAGTTGGAGGCTTACAGCTACTTTGATCTTACATTGCCTCTACCCTGCACACACAAAACTGTTATCGGTTATATCCAGCACATCTCACTGAATGTAAATTCTCATTGTCTCACCAGCGTCTTTGAGCTCCACCTCTTCTAACAATAAAATCCCTTTCATAGTACCAATTTTATTAGTAATATAAACATATTGCTTGGTCTCTGCTAGCTAGGTGCCAGGTTTCACCCCACTTCTTGAATGCTCTATTGAAAAAAAATAAAAATGCACTCTACCTCTCTTGCATCTCAAAACTAGTACATAAAGCATCCAGACTAGCTGGCTTTAATCCAATTAAGACACACCCACAGACTAAACCTCTATTTTAAAAGAAAAATATTTTCCAATAATATATACATTAATAGCTTCATGACACTAGAAATCCAGAGTCCAAGGCTAATGCTCTGGAGACACAGGTTCAAATCTCAGCATGGCAGTTAATGGAATTTGAATTCAATTATTAAATCTGAAATGAAAAGTTAGACAATGATTCATCTGGTACACTAATGTCCTTTAGGGAAGGAAATCCTTACCTGGTCTGACCTACATGTGACTCCAGACTCTAAGCAATGTGGCTCACTCTTAACTGCCCTCCACAATGTCTTAGCAAGCCACTCAGTTGTATCAGGAGTGTGATGGAATGCTCTACACTTGCCTGGATGAGTGCAGCTCAAATAACAAGAAGCTCGACACCATCCAGGACAAAGCAGCCCACTTGACTGGCACCCCACCCACCACCTTAAACATTCACTCACCCAACCATAGATGCACAGTGGCAGCAATGTGTACCATCTACAAGATGCACTTCCTTCAACAGCACCTTCCAAACCTGTGGCCTCTACCACCTAGAAGGACAAGGGCAGCAGTTGGAGTATCACCACCTGCAAGTTCCCCTCCAAGCCACACACCATTCTGACTTGGAACTACATCGCCATTCCTTCACTGTTGCTGGGTCAAAATCCTGGAACTCGCTCCCTAACAGCACTGTGGGTGTACCTACATCACATGGACTGCAGTGGTTCATGAAGGCAGTTCACCACCACCTTCTCAACGGTAATTAGGGATGGGCAATAAATGCTGGCCTAGCCAGTGATGTCCACATTCTGGGAAAAAATAAATAAAAAACATTTCTTCATTGAAATTTGGTGTCTCAAAATTTAGTATAATTCAGAATGCGTCCACTACTAAGCTTGTAGAAGGATGGTTTTCAGATCTTTTACTCTTCAGGGTCCTCTTATGCAAATTTCAGAAAATAAAAGGAGTCAATGCAAAGTTGCTACTCAGACGTCCTTGTGACTAGCTCCCTAGATATGGGCAAATGGATTAAGCTGAACAGTTCTACAACTTTCAATACGATTCTTACCTGGAGATTATTGTGCAGCATTAATAGAAACTTATTATTTTGTCAACTTGTAATGAGCCACCAATAAAATATAACCTTTAATACAATTGCTCCAATAGAAAATGTAAGCATCAACCATAATGGATACTTTTATGAAGAAACATATGGACAACTCATCCAGCTCAGAACGGAGTTTCAAACTTCCAATATTACAATTAATCACTTTAAAAGATAAAAGTAAACTAAAAATCACTTTTGAGATTCTTGCAGATAAGCTGATTTTTTATACCCATTATAACATTTGTACAAATAATCACATTTGTAAAACATTTAAAGCCAAATAGTCTACTGCTGTTACAGACCAATACTTTGCCAGGTTTTCAATTCCACAGATCACACTGGACTGTGTCACTTAAATAATTTCTTATTAAAAGATTCTAAACTTCAAAAGTCTTGAATGAATTGTCAATCATCATCTGAATACTTGTTAAAAATGATAAACAGCTCAAAGTATAATAATTGAGGACTAAAGTAAACTGACAATTATAATAAATTTACTGCTAAACCAAACCTTTGGTGATGAAGATAGATCCGCCACAACAGCTGGTTTGATGTACACATTTACAGTCTCTGTCTTTGGTGTGTAAGTATTGTCAGGTAAAGGAGGTGATGGAGCCTTCCTCTTTGTCTTTTTATCTGTCTCAGACTGTTGTACTGAAGCTGTCGCTAATGTGGTTGGATACCTTGTAGAATGTACAGCCTTCGGCTCGTAGAATGGATTAGATCTAACAAAGACAAAATTTATTTTTTTTAAATAAATTTGACAACTTCCTTCCTTAAAATATATTTTCTTCTGTGTACTTAAATACACAAGCACATTTTGAAAATATTCCAGATATAATGTACAGTATTTTTATTGCATCTTACAACCTTTTACCTGCTGAATAAACAAGAATTTCATGGCACATCCGCTGTGACAAGCTTTTCAAGGTTAAAAGATAATCCTGCTCGTTACTTCTTACTAAACATTTAAATGAATGTTAAACTCTTATCTTAAGGTCCACATTCCGATATTAAGTGGCTCGCAGTCACTCTTGAGAATATATGCCATTTACATAGGCCGTTTCAGTTGAAAAATATAAAATCTACTTCAACATTAAATTAAAGTAACATTTCTAATCACAGCAGAAAAAGTGAAAGTTTATGCTATTAGTTTTAATGCAGTCGCTTGCATAGTTTTGAAACCAGACACAGTTTTATCTTAATTCAGAAAAAGATATTTGTTCAAAAATGTTCAAAATACGTTTATTTCTTGATCTATTTTGCTGCACCTTTACAAAAGTAGATCGAGAGAAAAAGTTGAAGCTAATAAAAAAAATCATTATCAGTTTATAGTTTTGTCATCAGACAGGTATAAAACCAATGACAAGTTCAACCTAACATTAAGCTGCTCAGACTGACAAAAAGCTCTTCATGAAAATTCACCATGGAGTGGATTTGGGGGGAGAAAAGGGAAACTTTCTATCTACAATCAGTGGGAAAGCAAGATGATCCTCTAGATATAAAATACACAATTGGGCAATTAGCCTGCTCTTACGTCTTATACTTGATCAACCTCTATTTTGTTGTGGTAAAGCACTTGACAAGGAAACAAACAACTAGGCACTTTCAGTACGCATCACATGTCAGCCTTGAAGCTTGCCTTCCAGATGTATCTGTCATTCATGAACTTCCAATAAGACCAAGATACCTGAATGAAAGATGAGGATGACAGGGCCAAATTTAACCTGCTGACAGAAAAAGTCTCTGAGGAATATTCCATTCATTGCCAGTTTAAACTTTTAATACCTTCACCCTTTAGAAATAAAAGTAAAACTGGTCCAAAACCACTGCTCCTTGCAAACACAGAATTTGATATTCAATTTAGCACTGCAATATTTGACTATTTTGTTTCATAATAATTTCACTGATTAACACCAAATTTAAAATAGTAAAATGAACAGCCAGAATGATAAAGCATAAAAAGAAATGCCATAAGGAACAAATCATGCAAGTAATTTTCCATGTACCAGGCAGAATTACTGCAGAATGCAAATAGGTTATGGAGTTTTGGAAAAAATCAACTGCACTTGGCACTATTTTTAGGCCACATTCCACAGACTCCAATAAACAATTTAAAAAGGTTATCAGTGCAAGGGGCTTTGGAGAGAATCCAACTCAGGCCCAGATTTTTACTTGCAGGTCGGGAGTGCAGAGACGGGGCATTTTCTGTCTCCACCAACCTAACCGGGGAGAAAAAAAAAGGCCCCGAATGCAGACTTTCGTACTGGGTGGGGGTGGGGTGGTGGAAGGGCTAGATTAGAAGTCGGGCCACTGCCCCATGAACAAGTGCAAAGGCTGCCAGGTGCAGGGCGGGCTGGGCGGAAGGCCTGCCTCTGTGCTCCGGCATTGTGCTGAAGTTATTTTAAAAAATTAAACAAAAAACAGCCTTCCAACCCTCACCCTGCTCGCACTCCCCATGCCAACCTATGCCACCTCATGCCCCCCCACATCCATCCCCATGGCGTGTCATACCTCCTATGCCAACCCTTGGCCCATCCACCACCCATTGCCCTTACTGCCTCCATGCCAACTTACCAAGTACCCAAAGGGGAGCCTCACCTCACCCATAGGGGAGCCTCGCCTCACCCAAGGGGGATCCTTGCCTAAGGCTCCCTACCTTTCCCAAAGGTGTCCTGGGGCCATATCCAAAGGTGTGCTTTATCTCTCTGAAAAGGGTACGCTAGCTATCCAAAAAAAATCCACAAGGCACAGGCCTGTTCCTACTAGGTCTAATCAGAACACTTTGGGTTTCAGGCACCTACCTCACAAAATTTACAGAAATGGGGGCAGCTGCCTCTGGGAACCATGGATTTATGATTTTTATTCACCGTCTGAAAATGGTGGGGGCTAGGTTCGGGGGGTGGGACTTCCGGATTCGGGCCTCTGCCAGTGCTTTCGCACAGACAGAGCACCTCTTCGTCTGCACAAAAATTCAGGCCTCAGTCTTCCTAAGGACCTAAAAACTGTCCAAACCCTTATCTTCCTCCTACAATCTACAGGTTTGATCTAATCATAGCCTCTGAATTTCTGTTTCTTTACTCCTAACATTTTCAATACTGGTGATATCTTAAACTATAAGCAAAGGTCCCACACCTAGATTTCCAAATGAAAAATAGACAGTGAAAATAGCAAAATAAGCCTATTATAATTTTGTAAAAAAAAAATCAATGATAATGTGGAAAGTAAGGAAAGCCAAACAGTGTCATTAATGCTCAAATAATCCTTCACGCCTTCCTCATTACAAACCTGATCCACTCCCATTTCACTTTAAGAGGACTTTCACTGGCTGCTGCCTTGACTGTGGGAGACGGTTAGAGGAACTGCCTTCTACCACGAAGACACCAGGAGATGGAGTTCTATGGGGTAGGACTATTCACTTCATCTCAAGTTTCAGCATTCAACTGAAGTCCCAAACCTGTCCAAAAACTGAAAGAACTGTGCTCAAGAAGAATGGGTAATTTTTAAAGACCATTAACGCTGATATCTAAATTAGACACACAAAGGTTGCAAGCCTAACATGGGGGAGGCAGTGGGGGCATAGTGATATTGTCACTGACTGGTAATCCAGGGACCCAGGGTAATGCTGGGGATCAAGGTTCGAATCTCACCACGGCAGATGGTAGAATTTGAATCAATAAAAATCTGGAATTAAAAGTCATTAAACCATTGTTGATTGTTGTAATTCACTAATGTCATGCCTAGCACAAAGGAAGATGATTGTGGTTCCAGGACATTAATGCAGGAGTTCCTCAGGGTAGTGAGGCCCAACCATCTTCAGCTGCTTCATCAATGACCTTCCTTCCATCATAAGGTCAGAAGTGGGGATGTTCACTGATGATTGCACGATGTTCAGCACCATTCACAACTCCTCAGATACTGAAGCAGTCCATGTCCAAAGGCAATCTAGGCTTGGGCTGACAAGTGGCAAGTAAAATTCGTGCCACACAATTGCCATCTCCAACAAGAGAAAATTTAACCATCGCTATCAACATCCTGTATTGACTAACTCACCTTCTGACTTCCCAAAGCCTGTCCACCATCTTCAAGGCATAAGTCAGGAGTGTGACATAATATTCTCTGCTTGCCTAGATGAATGCAGCTCCAACAACACTCAAGAAGCTTGAAGCTATCCAGAACAAAGAAGCCCACTTGATAGGCACCCCTTCCACAAACATTCACACCCTCCACCACCAACAGACAATAGCAGCAGTGTGTGCCATCTACAAGGATGGACTGCAGAAACTCACCAAGGCAGCACGTTCCAAACCCATGACTGCTACCATCTAGAAGGACAAGGGCAGCAGGCACATGGGAACACCACCAACAGGAAGTTCTCCTCCAACTCACCATCCTGACTTGGAAATATATCGCTGTTTCTTCACTGTCACTGAGTCAAAATCCTGGAACTCCCTCTCTAACAGCACTGCAGGTATACCTACACCAGATGGACTGCAGCGGTTCAAGAAGGCAGCTCGCCGCCACCTTCTCAAGGGCAATTAGAGATGGGCAATAAATGCTGACCTAGCCAGCAATGCTCAAATTCCATCCATGATTTTTAAAAAAAAATCCTTCATTCCCAATTCCTTTCTCAGAAAGCTGCTTAACAATCCTGAAGAGTTTAATTAATTATCTGTTGACATACTAACTGCAATGCCTCACAATATGGAAATATCATTTGGAGAAAGTGTTTCCAAGGACTGAGCCAAATTAGCACCGAGGTTAGTGAAATCTGCAGCTTGCCTTTTCCCACTTAAGCTGAAGAAAACTATGAAGAGTCCAAACATGGGGTGAAATGTAAATAAATAAATGGATATCTTTTATGGTCTAAACTGCAGTATTTATTCATGCAACCGTCTCCTTTGATGCATTTTATAGAAGAAACGTACTGGAAACTTAATTGACTAAACTAAGGTGCATGAAATTGGATGCTCTGACTATATGATTTTTAATACCTATTAAACTCAGCTTACATAGGCGAACAAACAGGTAATGATCTCTTTCGGCATCATTGAATGTTTAAGTGTATCCATAGGATGTCACCCGTAAGTTTTTAGGATGTGATCCTGTGTGCTATTAGGTATACAAAATAGATTCAAATCTAATGTTGGAGTATTTTAATAACATACTCATCTAATTCCTCCTCCTCTGTTTTGGTTGTTTCAGCGTAGAGGTACTTGCTCATGTCCACAGGTTTGACATTCTGTCGCTTTGTTGGTTTTGGTGGTTCAATCTCTTCTGTTCTATTTTCAGGAATCTTGTCAGCTTGAGGATCACTTAAATCAAATGGATTGAGAGAATTCTCATACTGCTCATTAAAAGGATTTTTGGGGTCATTATCATAGAAGGACTCTTCTGGTCTTGTGGCTGATGTTGTTCCAATGTTTCTGTCTGCAAATGAAGTTACGGGATATTTAAATTTGAAGCAAAACAGTTAGTGAAAAACATGATAGCACAACAAATTCCTGCAATGTATGAAATGATTGCACAATTTAAACAAAATGTGAACCTTACTTCCAAACAATCTAAAAAGAAATCAAAGGTGACATGAGGCAAAATCTTTTTTTACACAGCAAGTGGTTAGGACCTGGAATGCACTGCTTGAAGGTGTAGTGAAGGCAGATTCAATCATGGCTTTCAAAAGGGAATTGGATCATTATCCAAAGAGAAAAATTTGCAGTGCTATGGGGTAAAGATGGGGTGGTGGGACTAACTGAGATGCTCTTGCATAATAGCATAATTCCCCAAAGCCTGTCCATCATCTACAATGCACAAGTCAGGAATACTCCCCATTTGCCTGGACGAGTGCAGCTCCTGCAACACTGAAGAAGCTGGACACCATCCAGGACAAAGCAGTCCGCTTGATTGACACCACATCCACAAACATTCACTTCCTCCAACACCGACGCACAGTAGCAGCAGTGTGTACCATCTACAAGATGCACTGCAGGAATTCACCAAGGCTCCTTAGACAGCACCTTCCAAACCCACAACCACTACCATCTAGAAGGACAAGGGCAACAGATAGATGGGAACACCACCACCTGCAAGTTCCCCTCCAAGTCACTCACCATCCTGACTTGGTAATATATCGCCATTCATTCAGTCGCTGGGTCAAAATCCCAGAACTCACTTCCTGACACCACTGTGGGTGTACCTACACCACAGGGGCTGCAGCAATTCTAGAAGGCAGCTCACCACCACCTTCTCAAGGGCAACTAGGGATGGGCAATAAATGCTGGCCTGGCCAGTGAAGCCCACATCCCATTAATGAATATAAAAAAAGAGCACAAAGACACGAGGGCCAAAAGGCCTTGTGTGCTGTAACCAATCTATGATATTATTCTTAAAATGATTGCACTTTGTGGTATTGCTCATTGAGTTGGAGGCTACATTGGTTCCAAGAGAAGAGAGAGTCTGAGGTGGGTTGAGAGAGAGAAGCATATGCTCAATTAAAAATCTGAGAGCAAAATCCTCATAGGTAATACATCAGCAATTCATTTTTCAATTAGCTCAATTTTTCCAGGACCCAATTGGGAATTTCTGTATGACAGACACTTCATAAATAGCAAACACTTTAGGTAGAAGTGAATCTCTCAAAGCATTGCTTACAAACAAAGATATATATTTTTAACATGAAGAATAAAACAGGCAGTGTTTTCTTAACACACAGCAGGAAAATAATTCCCCCAGTCATGGAATCCAGAATACAGAGCACAGACTCAGGATAAGGGGCAGATCATTTAGGATTCACAAGCAGGGAAATTTCTTCACTCAGCAGGTTGTGAATCTTTGCAATTCTCTACCCTTGAAGGTTGTGGATGTACCATCGTTGAATGCATTTAAGGCTGACAGACAGATTTTTGATCTCTCAGGGAATCAAGGGATTTGGAGATTGAGCAGGAAACTGGAATTGAGGTAGAAGATCAGTTATGATCATGTTGAATGGCAGAGCGGGGGGTGGGGTGGGGGGTGGGGGGGGGTGCTGCGGCAAATGGTCTCCTCCTGCTCCAATTTCTTATGTTTATTAAATGTTTTGTTCACATACCACAGTTACATAAATGAAAAAATCTGTGTGTAACATGCTGTAGCTGAATGAACCAACAGTATCTTGTACAGTGTCAGTTATATTAATTTTCCTGTCATGTTTATCTCGAAGGTTAAGCTTTATTCATGATGAGGCAGTATATATACATTTATATAACAATGAAGGTAAAATCCATAAGGTATGATTGGAAAATGTTACTGGAAGTAATAATGGCACTTGTAGGGCGCACATGCTATACATAAGATTTCCAGTATACTTATAACAGATCTGCCATGGTGTAGCTCACACAGAGTCAACGGTGTTATCTTATCATCTACAAGACAGGGTAAGTGATCCAACTGCAGCTGACTGGTTTCAGATTTTACTTCTCATAGTAATGTAAATAAAGAAAACTAAATGCCTGTTTATGATTATTGAGATAAAACCAAAGCTCTTTGAGTTTGTTAAAGAACTTCAGAATTAGAACCAAATATTTGTGTATTCTAATTTTTGTATCCTCGAATTACTTCAAGTGCTTGTAAAGGATTCAAGTTTTAACATATTCGTTCATGGGGTGTCACTGGCTAGGCCAGCATTCACTGCCCATCCCTATTTGCCCTTGAAAAGGTGGTGGTGAACTGTCTCCTTGAACTGCTGCAGTCCTTGTGGGGTAGGCACAATGACGGTGCTGTTAGGGAGTTCCAGGATTTTGACCCAGCAACAGTGAAGGAATGGCGATATATTTCCAAGTCAGGATGGTGGGTGGCTTGGAGGGGAACTTGCAGGTGGTGGTGTTCCCATGCACCTGCTGCTCTTGTCCTTCTAGGTGGTAGAGATCATGGGTTTGGAAGTTAAAACTGGTTCAGCCTCAACTGGAGTAACGTGTGTGGTTCTGGGCACCACACTCAGGAAGGACGAGAAGGCATTAGAGAGGGTGCAAAAAAGATGGAGAAAAGAACATTGAGAGGAGATTTGATAAAGATATTCAAAATCATGAGGGGTCTCAACAGAGCAGATAGGGAGAAACTGTTGCAATGTGTAGAAGGATCAAGAACCAGAGGACACAGGTTAAAGTAATTGGCAAAAGAAGCAATGGTGACATGAGGAAAACTTTTTCATGAAGCGAATGTTTAGGATCTGGAAAGTACTGCTTGAGGGTGAGTGGAGGCAGAGTCAATTGAGGCCTTCAAAAGGGAATTGGACCATTATCTGAAAAGAAAAAAATTGCAGGACTATGGGGAAAAGACAGGGGAGTGGCACTCAGTGAACTGCTCCTCAGAGGACCGGCATAGACAAGACAGGCTGAATGGCCTCCTTCTGCTGTAATTATTTTATGATTCTAGGTTCAGCAATGAGTATCCAGCGATAAGAGAGGGTATTCAGAACAGAGTTGAAGCCTGAATGGGGCTGTAGTTTGTTTTGGGAAAACGATCAGGATGTTGGATGAGGCGGTTGGTTGGTTTGGTGGGGGGGGGGCGGGCTGGCTGGGTCCCTGAACAGAGGCAAGGTTGTGGTTCCCAAAATCCACCCACAACTAATGAGGACATGAACGCTGGAGGGTGAGAAAAGAGAGGGGCATGAAATGACAATTATTCATGGAGTTGGGCAGATGACACCAAGCGCTAGGTTCAATGACAGCCCATTGATAAACTGAAAGAGAAGCAGGGCAGGTGAATGTAGGTAAACTGTGACCAGAGTATGGAATTGGACATCAGCCACCGGTAGTACCTGGCTTCCCCAAAAATAGGTTTAAAGAAAATTGTTAAAAAAAAATGGATAAAAACAAGAAATATCCACTCCCAAAATGCTAACTCTGCTTCCTCCCGACCTAGTCAGTGTTTCCAGTATTTTCGGTTTTTGTTTCAGAATCATAGATGGAATGAGGAAGTGCTTACCAGAGCACCACCTGGTGGCAAGATGCCTGAAATGGCACCATACAAATATTTGCATTAACATAGCATCTATGGTGTAAGAAAACAGTTCATGATGCTTCACGGGAGAGAAAATCAAATAAAAATCGGCACCAAGCCAAAGTAGGTTATATTAGGGCAATGAAAAAAAGGTGGGTCAAAAAAAAAAAGGGGGGCTTAAGACGGGTCTTAGAGAAAGAGGAAGGGTCGAGGATGGGATTCCAGAGCTTGGGGACCAGACAGGAGAAGGCACGGCTGCCAATCAAGAGGTGCCAAGGGAGGGGAGAAAGCCTGAAGCCAGAGTTTGAGGACACAGGAGACTTGTCGGGTTGCAGACACTTAGTGACGGGCGGAACGAGGCCATGGAGAGATTTAAGCATAAGGGTGAGAGCTATAAATTCAAGGTGCAGAACAGAATAGATCAGCCAACACAGGGATGATGGGTAACTAGGTCCTGGTGCAAATTAGAATATGGGCAGCAAAATTTTGAGATGAGCTCAAATATATGGAGGGTAGTAGTTGGGAGGCTGGTCAGGAGAGTATTGGAATAGTCAAGTCAACAAAGGCATAAGTGAGGGTTTGAGCAGCAGATGAGCTGAGGTGGGTAATGTTACACAGGTATAGGGTTGGAAATTCAACTCATGGTCAATTGCAAGCAGAAAGGTCAAGAAGGATGGCACACCATGGTTAGTCACAAAAAAAGTCACTTGTGGCCAACCATGAACAACATGCATTGACAAGGGCATCGAGCATTTTAAGAGTTGTCATGGTAAGTATTTAAAAATTGGGACCCAGGAAAACAGCTCACCATGGAGAGAAGTGCTGGCTTTTATAGCACTTTCTGTAACGGATACACTAGCAGGTGATTGCAGGGTTAATGATGAGCAGTCAGCAGATATTCTATTAACTCACTCCTGCAGCAAGGTCTTTAGACCAGAACTAAAGTTTGACTTCTATTGGACCAGTGATGCTAAACTTTTCTGTTTTTTATTCTATTTTATGTTATGAAGGGTATATGTTATCAATCAGGCCCACTGATTTACAGCAATATTAAGATGTTTGGTAAAAGTTAATATTTTCAGGCACATGTTTGCATCAAATTTGTAAATCAGTGGCCTTAATGTAAAGTTTACTTAAGTATGGATCCAGCTTTTTTATGTTTTAAAGCCCAAAAATAGAAGAGAGAGAGCAAGCAGCAAAGCTGTTCAAAGTAGGTAGGAAGTAGTCTGGAATAACTGCATTTAGCAGCCTTGGGGAGCTGGGCAGTGGATATTCACTGCTGAAATATTGCACTTGCTGTTTGGGAAAGCAGTTGTTATGGAGCGCACGAGGGCGGCCAGGCCGGGCGAGGGCGGCCAGGCCGGGCGAGGGCGGCCAGGCCGGGCGAGGGCGGCCAGGCCGGGCGAGGGCGGCCAGGCCGGGCGAGGGCGGCCAGGCCGGGCGAGGGCGGCCAGGCCGGGCGAGGGCGGCCAGGCCGGGCGAGGGCACACTGAGTAGTTATGAGTCAAGGTCTTGCAGAATGCCTTTTGTGCACCAAACAAAAGTCAGCAGTTGTCAACAAGCAATGGGACTCCCTCTGAGTCGAAGCATGACGCAGTATGCAAAGTAATCTGGGGTAGCATGTCTTGCATGAACAATCAACCCATTTATTGGCTTTGGATTCCCACCAAATACCCAAAATCAATTCAGAGCATAACTTAAATTACGCCACTTTTGTACTCGAGCAAATTACTAAACAGGTTTCTTTATGGATAGAGGTTTTACAGTAGCAGTAAATAAAGCTAGATCATAGTAGTCAGCTAGTGGCACAGTGCTTTTGAATTGCTTTCTTCACAGACTTTTCAATCGGGACTTTTCAATAATAGATGGCAAATTCCTCCTGATAACTTAGTTAAGAAGTCTTGCTTTATATAGCAACTTTCACAACCACTGAATATTTCAAAATGCTTTACGACAGGTGAATTAATTTTGAAGTGTTGTCACTGTTGTAATGTGGGAAATGCAGCACCAATTTGTGCACAGTAAGGTCCCACAAACAATGTGATAACGACCAACTAATCTGTTTTCTGTGATGCTGATGAAGGGATACATATTGGCCAGAACAGCCCTGCTCTTCTTTGAAATAGTGTCATGGGATCTTTTACATCCACCTGAGAAAGTGCTCATGATCAGAGTGGGACTCGAACCCATAATCTGATTCAGAGGCGAGAGTAGCACCCTAAGCACTACCAGTTGTAGTTATATTTGAAATTATGCAGAGTTTGTATCTTTGGTCCCCTCCTAATACATCCTTCTTTGTCTTAGTGTTGAGCTTTATCTGATTACACTTTTGTGCATTGCCTTGGGATGTTTTTATCTACATTAAAGACACTAGATAAATGCAATGTTGTTTGAACTTTGTATTTTGCCTTGGCATCCGTTGTACTGGCCAGAGTATCAGAAATGTTCAGCCCTTATGCTTCTCACGCTGATCAATATAGAGCCTCATCAATTAGAAGCCAACTTGCAAGACCAAGGCAATTAATTATACCATAGAAGGCTATCTACACATACAAATGTTACACAGGAGCCTGGCAAGGTGGGATCAACCAGAATGATATTCCAGCAAGGAATGGCTGAAAATAAGGGGTGATAATGGCATAGAGGTAATGTCACTGGACTAGTAATCCAGAGACCCAGGTTAATGCTTTGAGGACAAACATTCCTGGTGGGATTTACATTCAGTTAATAAATCTGGAACATAAAGCTAGTCTCAGTATGGTGGCCATTACAGCTATGTTGTAAAAACCCATCAGGTTCGCGAATGTCCTCTGGGGAAGGAAATCTGCCAATCTTACCTGGTCTGGCCTCCATTTGACTTCACACCCACAACAACGTGTTTGACTCTTAACTGTCTTCCGAAGTGACCTAGCTAGGCGCTCAGTTCAGCGACACCCACATCCCATGAAAGAATCAAGTCAAAAACAAAACTGAAGTTGATGCGGGGTGGGATTGAAAACTTGGGCATAAACTGTGGCTACAAAGTACTATCCTCATGGGTCACCAGGAAGGTCACCAGTGCCAGGGGATTATAGTCAATTCTAGACTTCCTGAAAATTGGGAGGTTTGGTAATCCTAAAGTTATTGTAGAGAGGAAACCAGGAACAGAAAAATTCTACTTTATCGCAGTAGTGTTTGAAAGAACTAGGAATGAGATACCAGTGTCCAATAGGAACTGAAGGAATGGGATTGGGTAAAGGAAAGCAGTGGATGACTTAGAGTCCGAGAGTAATGAGAGAAGGGGTACATGGGCATAGGGAGGGAGGTGTTAAGTCTGGCATTTAAGGGAAATGGACTTGGGGTGTGGCGATTGATCATAGGGGCATTGGGGAGAGGGGTGCTGAGCGAGGAAGCACCGAAAAGAGGATTACGGCATGTCAATGACAGAAGCACAGTGAGGGGTAGAGAGAGGAAATGCTTATGCTGAGCTTGGTGTTGCCAGGGTATATTTCAAACCTGATGTCATGTCTCCAAATTATGTCATTGAAGGTTTGCATGTAGATGAGAAAGGGGAGGCCATGGATAGATCCTAAGGGACTACAGAGACGTCAGTAAAAGGACAGGAAGATAATCCATTGCAGGAAATTCTTTCTCTAGCTTCAACTGCATAGGGAGGAGTAGAACCTTGCAAGGACTCACCTCAACTGGACAAATATGAGTCGATGGAGGAGGATGGTGTGGTCAACCGTATCAAAGGCTACAGAGAGGTTGAGAGAATTTGCAGATCTGGTGCACCAGAGTCATCATCAGACTATGTCATTTCTGACTTCAATTAAGGACAGTTTCAGTGCTGTGGTAGGGATGGAAACCCAATTGTGAAAAAACAGGCGCAGATTGGAGAGGTGATAGCAAATTCAAAGACTTTGGAGAAGAAAGGGAGATTGAGGATGGGGGCAACAGTTTGCAAGAACATGGGGTGAAGGTTCAGTTTTTAATGGCATATTTGAAAAGGAGTGGGGCAGTAACCATGGAGAAGCCACCATTTACAATATCAGTTAGTACGGGGGCCAAGAGAGAAGTTGTGTGGCCAGCAGTTCAGTGGGAATAGAGTTGAGAGTTAAGAAGTGAATTTCCTGGACAAGATGAGCTTGGGGAAGGCATGAGGGAAGGTAGGACAGAAACTTGGCTTGGTAACTGCTGACGTAGTTGAATTACCAATTCAAATAGGAGTAAGTCACATCGATTTGCTACCATGTCAAAAGGGAAATGAGAATGATTGCAATGGGTTCGAAAACATTACCAAAACAACAGACAATATCATTGCTTTTATGGTCTTATGTCTTGCATCAGATATAATTGAGAGAGAGAGATACCACAAAGCTCTGAAGTTAATTATATTACAGTCATGAACCAAAATAATTTAAAGTAATGAGGTTTTTTTCTAAAGTACCAAAAGCACAAAGTTTATGCTTTTTATTTTTTGTTCTTAAGCACTGCTGTTCAGCACCAGTCATATCATTGACTTTACTCACCACTGGAATTTGTATCTTTTATGTCCATCATTGAGTTTTAGCACACATATTAAACATTTGATTGGGGCTGCCAAGTTTCATTGTGATATCCAAGTACAGTTTTACAATTAAAAAATTCAAGTGGCAGCAAGGAACAGCTTTACTGAAAAATACATACTGTTCTATTAAAATATTTCCTATTCTGAACATCATACAGTGAAATAAAATCTTCTACCTTCTATATCAGGGTCATCATCTGGGTCTCCAAATGGATTTGCTCCATGTGAATCGAGCTCTCTAAATGGGTCCAGTCTTGTGATAGGGGGTTCCTCCACCTTTTCCAAAAAGTTGAGTTTATTTATAAGTTCTGCAAAAGATAGGTACATAATTTTATTCCGCCATTTTCACATGCTGTTTTCTACTTGCAAAAGGAAAATACCCTAATCTTATCAGTAAAACAGTGATAAAAAGAGATCAATGTTAAAGTAACAATTTAAAAAAAACAATTAATTTGTTCTTACACAAGTTAGCTCAAATCCTCCGTATTCACTTAAAATTTTAAAATTGAATAAAGTGTGTGGAACTGTGGCACTGAGTCTTGGAACAATGACAAAATAGAAGAGAGAGATTCAGTTTCTGCATTCTGCTCACACACTGATCTTTTTGACACGATGAAAAGCTGCACAATGCAGGTGATGAGCAGAGGCAAGGCGAGGCATCCCAGTGTGAGGCAAAATTGGTAGGTCTAGAAGAACTGGCACAGACAAAACTTCCGGAAGCAAGTGACTTGCCTCTTGGAGGAATAGCTATGTTACACTGCAATATGAATGATGGGGATAATTCGCCAGAAAATAAATTCAACACTAACTACAATAAATAAACATTTTGAAGTAAATACCAGTATTAATCTTTTTAGCTTCAATTACATTTTTATGCAAATCATTCAATTAGGATTTTGTAGATACTAGGCCAGTATTATAAGGGTTTTACACTTGTGCCTCTGGTAGCAATGATTAATACCCTGCACTTACCAAGATCACGATAACCATAAGTATAATATGAAAATTATCAGACCAGTTTTTTTAATCATGAAATTTCTTATCCTTTTGGTCCTTTAGTCAAAATTTTTCAAATCCAAAAGCTATATTATAGTAATATCGCTTAGCCAACCTAGAATCACAGAGGCACCTTCCCCTCTATGAGGCTTTTGAATTAGGGCCATGTGATTTTCTGCATCGAACAGAACCATCGCAAAGTATCTATCCCGAATTCTCTCACCACCATTCGTATTTACAATGGCACAATTTAGTTAATGATTACTAATACAATCAGATGCGTAACCAATAAGAGATTTTCTAATCAGCAGTACAAAGGAAAGAAGGCTGGCAAATACAATGGAGAATCTGCTTCACTGAAGAATAACTACCACTTTTTTTCTTCCTTCATTATAATCTACAGTCATGGTAATAATTCAAGGAGGCCTGTGGACATGGTGGCATAGAGGTGATGTTGTCAGATTAATAATCCAGAGGCCCAGGCTAATGCTCTGGGAACATGGGTTCAAATCCTATCATGGCAGCTGGTGGAATTTGAATTCAGTTCATAAATCTGGAACATTGATTTTTGTAAAAACCCATCTGGTTCACCAATATCCTTTACGGAAGGATATCTGCCGTCCTTACCTGGTCTGGCCTATGTGTGACTCCAGACCCACAGCAATGTGGTAGGCTCTTAAATGCCCTCTGAAATGACCTAGCAAGGTCAGTTCAAAGCCGATTAGGGATGTGCAACAAATGCTCGCCTGGCCAGCAATGTTCACATCCTGTGAAAGAATAAAGGAAAAAAAAAACTGAAGTCTTAAAAACAACCCCAACAAATTTGTGGGTTCTGTATATTAGCTATGTCAGGTCTAAAGCCCAAGTAGTAAATGTTGACTGGGCTAGCCAAGCTAATACAGAGGCTGTGGCTTGGACACTAGCGAGTTTGATTTCTCATTTCTGTAGGGAACAGTGAATTTCTATCCACAAAGTCATGGAGTTGAACATCCATACTTTCACCATCACACCAATATACTAAAGAAATGTAACAACATCTTCGTTCATATGAAGTTCTGACACTGTTCTGACTAATGATGCACAAAGTGAACACTGGATCATTTTCAGAGATGAGTGCCACATCCAAATGGAGCAGGAGAACCCATCAATCAAAGCTTCGAATTCATGGTCTTTTAGCAGAAATAAGAGTAAAGCATTGTTTTATGTAATTCTCCAAACAGCATGGAATCCAGAGGATCCAACAGATTCAACAGGAAATTACTGAAGAATATCAGCTTTTGAGGAGGATACATCATGCACCACTCCACCTTTAATAACCTGGGAAACCAAGAATCGTAATATTCCAAAGTTTTTCTATGTACTGGAATAAATTAAACACAAATGGTTGTTGCATAAAACCATGTGCTGCTCAAGAGAAAGTATGATACAAGTAAATTTTCTTTGGCCCATCAAAGCGGTCTTCTCCACAAAGCATGCAAAATATTTCCTACTGAAGAATCTATCCCACCTTCAGAGGTAAAGTTGTACAAGACTATTCCATAATCCCCAGCAGAAATTAAGCAAAACTCCAAGTTATGTCCACAGTTTATTCAATCACCAGCAGTTACTTCTCCTTGTACGACACTCCTACTCCTGCCCCAATAGCATTAGAAACAAGAAGATTATACCTAGTTCTGTCGAAGGGTCATGAGGACTCGAAACGTCAACTCTTTTCTTCTCCGCCGATGCTGCCAGACCTGCTGAGTTTTTCCAGGTAATTCTGTTTTTGTTTTGGATTTCCAGCATCCGCAGTTTTTTTGTTTTTAAGATTATACCTTTGCTGTCTACACGCCCTCAAAACTTCAACAAAAACAAAATACCAAAGATGCTCAAAATCTGCAATCCTGTTCCAAATATTTATTCATAAATTGTGGAAAATTAAATTGCTGGGGCTCAATTATTTATGAGAAGTTCACATATCCACTCCTACATAAGGGAAAAAATATCGCTTACTTAAGGCCCACTAATTTTGAATTTATGTCCATAGCTCTGAGTTCAAAGTCAAAGTTAAAACTTTAATAGAACATCAGTGTGAATTTTTGTTTTTAGATTTCCTAAACCAGGAACTGCTACAACCTCAGCATCTGCACAACACTATCATATTGTGTTACAGACATGTGCCGACCAGCAGTGGGATTGAACTTCACCATGTTCAGTTAATGCAAGATCCTCAGAAACAGTATAGTAAGGACATTTTACAAGGTTGGAAACAATGCAAGATTAAGATGAGCAATGGCAGTATACTAACCAACTACGGTTTCCAATCATCTACAAAACTCAGAAGTACCTACTTTGAGGCTTTAGTCTGGCCCAATCAATAAATCATCTAATACAACAAAAAAATACCAGAGCTTGCATGGCTTCTGGAACAAGATAGCTTTAGATCGCCTGATGTGTATTAGGGTAATCTGATTTCTCAAAACCACCTTAATCTGTCAGTTTTAGGAACTCTGAAAACTGGACAAACTGTAGAGGAATTAGTGAGATCGGCCATCACCATTACCACTATACTTTTGTATATTTGGGGGTGGATTAGCTCAGTTGTTTGGACGGCTAGTTTGTGAGGCAGAGTGACACCAACAGCATGAGTTCAATTCCTGTATTGTCTGAGGTCATCCATGAAGGCCCTGCCTTTTCTCAACCTCACCCCTGGCCTGAGGTGTGGTGACCCTCAAGTTAAACTCACCACCAGCCATCTCTCTCTAATGAGAGAGCAGTCTATGATCCTCTGGGAATACAGTGACTTTCACCACTTTCGTGAAGCTCTGGATCTTATTTTTCTTGAGGTCCCTAACCAGACCAGTTGGAACATCTGGAACAGGATTGACTGGCTTGTGTTCTTAATTTTGGCCAGCTGATGGCAACTGATTGGTAATGTTGTCAGGAGCTGCCAGCTTAGAACTTGCCCAATCATGAATTCCAATACAAAGGGAAAAATAATACCATGAGGCAGGTCAATCACAATGTAACAGCCGCAACTGAACTTCAACTTGTGAATATCCTATTTCTCCAGAACAGTGTTTTGGATTTTATTTCCTTAGGGGTTCTGAAAACTGGAAAAACAGGGGACAAGATAACTTTGATTGTTTGGTATCAGTATTGAGGGAAAAGTTAAGTAAACTAGCATGGATCATAGCATTTCATAAAATCATGGAATTTTACAGTACCAAGTAAGGCCATCTGGCCCATAGTCTCTGTGTCAGATCTCTGAAAGAGCTAACCACTTTCATTGCTCATCCCTTCCCCTTTATTCCATGAGATTTTCATTTTTCAAATATTTACCCACTTCCCTTTGAAAAAGTTTCATGTCTTCTGGTTGGTGAGTCTATATCCCAACAACCCTCTGTGTAAAAAAAAAAATCCCCTTATTTCCACCCCCCACCGCCTTGTAATATAGGCAGCGAGCTTAACATTTTCTTCTATTTAGCACCTATTAACTTTTCCTTTGTTTTATCTTGTCAAAACCCTTCATGCTATTGAGTAATTCTTTCAATCACCCATTCCAATATATATGAGCCTGTTTCTTCTGGTAGTCTCGCCTTAGAATGAAAACCTCCATCCTGGTTTAATTTTAATGAATCTCTTCTAGACCCTACCCATGGCTTTGAAACCTTTTCAAAAATAGATGCACAAATCTGGGCACAATATTTTAACTACTACTTGATTGAGGCTCTGCATCATAATTTATAGGATTTACAATTTTATTTCCATCAGAAGCATGAATTGATCCATTGTGGGAACAGAGGCTCAAACACTATTGATGCTATTCCATACTTGGTTTTTCCAATGTTACTGAATATGGAACTGAATTATCAGTTAATGGCATGGTAGAGCTCAACTCCATTGGCTGCAACCTTTAATAAGAACAAAAAATGCTGGAAAAATTCAGCAGGTCAGGCAGCACATATGGAGAGAAACAGACTTAACAATTCAATGCAGCCTACAGTCAATATCCGCACCAATATAAAAGGAGCTGGTTGAAACTGCTGCTCAGTCGGAAACTAACACGTAGGGTCGTACACATGTAACTCCTCTGATTCAGCAAATGATTGGGAGTCGGGTGAACGGGGCAGGGTTTGGAAAAGGAAATACAGTACCTTAATGACCTCTTTTGATTAAACCTGCTTCAAGTCCTAGAGATTGACCACGTCTTGTTTTCACAAAGAACCACATATGTATTGTTGAAAAAGAGAGGCATTTTTTGTCCCACCTCTTCATTTTGCACTCATCAGGATGATTCACAAGAATACCAAATGTAAAGGGAACAACATTTTTAGGCATTTTTACATTTGGCATTCTTGAGAATTATCCTGATGAGTGTAAGTCAAAAAGCTTCAACAAAAAATGTCTCTTTTGTACTCAAGTTCTATACTACCAGACAATGATGGTATCAATGATTTATTTATCTCAGTCTGGTTCAGTAGCACATGCACCTGAGTGTTAATAAAACATGACACAATGGGATGTTGAACCATATTCATGATCATCTAGGATTCCTAATCACAGATGCTTTGTTATGGTAAGTGCATATCAGAGGTCAGGTATTTTCCCTTCCAGTCAACTCTCATACACTTTCTAGCAGCTCCCAGGTGAAGCGATGAATGAGGAAGAGGGGACAAAAAAATACAGGAATCTTATCCTCAACAACAGGAAAACATGACATAAGGCAGCTTTAGAAACTTCCTCGTGTTTTAGTCTCTTGAAAATCAGGGCACACAACACACTCAGTGAAGCTGCACTCAAGTGCAAGGTACTGAAAGTAACGTATGCACTTGCCTGAAATGAAAAGGCAATTTTATGCAGAATTTAAAAACCTGGCATACACACAAATATTTTCCAGGGCTGGTAGGGGAAGATCACATGCTTTCACCTGAAAAGGTCAAAGTGATAAGTTTTCTTGTGATCAATCTCAATTGGCTAACCTACCCACGATACGTAGACAATAACAAAGAAAAACAGGTTATTCAATAAACTATGACATTAAGATGAACTTCAAATCCAAGAGATTATACCAATGCAGAATAAAATCCCACATGCAGCACTCTTATCACAAGCAGGTATTGGAAAGCATATTTTACACAGATACTGCTCCACACAGACAGCAAAAAGAAAAGTAAAGCACATGCTATAGCTGAAAATTGCAAAATAGCATATCAATAGATGCAAGTAAATAATATAGGCAAAAGCAAGGTGGATGAAGTAACAGAGCATTACAGCTCACCAACTACAGCACAGAAGCAGAGCAAGAGAGAGAAAGGAAGAAAGCTTGTAGACCTTCAGAAGAACTGGTTGATTTAGCTGCAGGCTTATTTGCTTGTTTTAGGCAGTCATCTTGTTCTTCATCTAAGCTGCTCAGAGCATTCAACTGGTTTACTATCTCTGTAAACAGAAGCCAGTTGAAATAATGAGGTGGTCAGGAATTTTTGCAACAAGCAACAGAGGCAAAATCCCTAAAGACATTTCTTAT
The DNA here is from genome assembly GCF_017639515.1 of Carcharodon carcharias. Lineage (NCBI taxonomy): Eukaryota > Metazoa > Chordata > Chondrichthyes > Lamniformes > Lamnidae > Carcharodon > Carcharodon carcharias. The sequence goes on from NC_054468.1 coordinate 123,686,704, forward strand.
CAGATTCATGTTATTCCTCATTTGCAATTCTCATAGGAGATCGATGTTTCTCAAATTGTGCTAGTTGGTGAGTATTCTTCCCACAGTTACATGAAAAATGAACCAAAGAAACTGCTTTGCTCTTTTGCTTCCTAACTTCCAAATACAGTTGCCAGAGTTGTCTTCTACTTATGTGATATGATTAAAGCTGCTACAGTTGTGTTTTAGCATTACCACATTGAAAACAGATGAGGCTAAAAGCATTAAACTTGAGGATTACATATTTGTAATAGTTTTATAAGATTCTTACATTTGAGAGTATTAGAGTCAGGATTAGCTTTTCAATCTTAAAGAATGAAGAAAATACAATGTTACACCAATATTGGCATTTCTGATGGTACTAATACAGAAGGCAGCGAGTTTTAATAAAACCAACAGAAAAACTATAACCTTAAACTGTCTCTCACTGCTTTGTTGTGAAGGATGCATTTACAGTCTACCACCGAGCTCCTCACTTCAGTTTCCATGTGTTGTGAGCTACAAATCAAAGATTCAAGTGGGGTAAGATTTTAAAACAAAGGTGTCACTTTGGGAAGCTCCTGAATGCCTTTAGCAGTGAGTTTTAGAGCAACGTGATTGAGGTATGGAAGCTTGTCATTCTTTTGTTGCATTCTTTAAAATAAAATGGCAGCTTTCTCTTGAACAATAAATGATTCGAGAAAGAAACCTGTCAAAGACTCAGTACTACTCCTTTAAAATAAATTATTCTCTGAACCAAAGACAGTTGGCAAAAGCCCCAAGTTGCTCAATTCTTGTCATCATCTCCAAATGCCAATCAAACAGTTTCTATAGAGTTTTATTTGGGGCTGTCTTACAAGCTGGCATCAAAGCCTACTTTGTTATATATTCACTGGATGCGGACATCATTGGCAAGGTCAGCATTTGTTGCCCATTTGTTGTCCTTGAGAAGGTGTGGTGAGCTGCCTTCTTGAACCGCTGCAGTTCATGTGGTGTAGGTACACCCACAGTGCTGTTAGGGAGTTTGTTCCAAGAATTTGACCCAGCAACAGTTAAGGAAAGTGATATATTTCCAAGTCAACGTGGTGGCGTTCTTGCATGCTTGTAGCCTTTCTTAGCTTATAGGTAATAAAGGTTGTGATTTTGGAAGGCATTATTGGAGGAGGCTTGATGAGTTGCTGCAGTGCATCATGTACATGGTACATACTGCTGCCACTATGTGCTGGTGGTGTAAGGGGTGAATGTTTATGGTAGTGGGCAGGTGTTGATCAAGTGGGCTGCTTTACGGACCTACAAACATATGAATTAGAAGCAGTAGGCTATTATCTTGGATGATATCGAGCTTCTCAAGTGTTGTTGGAGCTGCACTTATCCAGGCAAGTGGAGGATATTCCATCACAATCCTGACTTGTGCCTTGTAGAAAGTGGACAGGCTTTGGGGAGTCAGTAGGAGTCAGGAGATAAGTTACTCACTGCAGAATTCCCAGCTGCTGGTCTGCTCTGGTAGCCACAGTATTTATATGGCTAATCCAGTTCAGTTTCTGATCAACAATAACCTCCAAAATGTTGATACTGGGGGATTCAAGGATGGCAATGCTGTTGAACGCTACGGGGATATTACATAATGGATATTACAGAGGTGCAAAATTATAGAGTACTTATAACGGGGATTGTATTAGTATAAAGGGTAGACAGGGGCAAGAGTTCCTGGAGTGTGTTCAGAAAATTTTCTTCAGCAGTATGTTTCCAGTCCAATGAGGAAGCAGGCATTGCTAGATCTGGTTCTGGGGAATGAAGTGGGCCAAGTAGATCAAATGTCAGTAGCAGAACATTTAGGGGGCAGTGATCATTGTATCATAGGCTGACTATTGAAAGGGACAAAGAACAGGCCAGGGTGAGAAAAATTAATTGGGGGAAAGCCAACTTCAATGGGATGAGAACAGATCTGGGCTGAATAAATTGGAGTCAAAGTTGGCAGGAAAAACAGTAGCTGATCAATGGACTACCTTCTAAGAGGCGCTAATTCGAGCACAACCAAGGTATATTCCCTCGAAAGGGAAAGGTAGAGCAAACAAATTCAGAGCTCCCTGGATGTCAAAAGAGATAGAAATTAAAATAAAGAAAAAGTGTGCTTTTGACAGATGTCAGGTAGAAAATACAATTGGGCTAATATAGAAGGTTCAGAGAGGAGGTGAAGAAGCAAATAAGAGAAGCAAAAATGGAGTATGAAAAGAGATTGGCAGCTAACATAAAAGGGAATCCCAAAGTCTTCTATAGGCATATAAACAGTAAAAGGGTGGTAAAAGGAGAAGTAGGGGTGATGAGGGACCAAAAAGGGAATTTACACATGGAGGCAGAGTTATAACTGAGGTATTAAATTTACTTTGTGTCTGTCTTTACCAAGGAAGAAGACGCTGCCCAGGCCACGGTAAAAGGGGTGGGAATTCAAACACTCGAAGGGTTTAAAATTGAAAGAAAGGAGTTATGGGATGGGTTATCTGTACTTAAAGTTGATGAGGTGATGGGACTGGATGTGATACACCCAAGGATACGCAAGAAATGAGAGTGGAAATTGTGGAGGTGCTGGCTATAATTTTTCAGGTCTTCCTTAGACTCAGGGGTGGTGCCAAAGGACTGAAGAACTACAAATATTACAGCCTTGTTCAAAAAAGGGTGTAAGGATTAGCCCAGCAACTACAGGCTAGTCAGTTTAACTTTGGGAGTGAGGAGACTTCTAGAAACAATAATTCAGGACAAAATTAATAATCACATGGACAAATGTCGGTTAATTAAGGAAAAGCAGTAAGGGTTTCTTAAGGGAAAAACATATTTAACTAACTTGCCGGAGTTTTTTTTGAAGAGGTATCAGAGAAGGTTGATAAGGGCAATGTTGTTGATGTGGTGTATGTGGTGTGATACAACGCTGCACAACAGGCCTGTGAGAAAAATTATAGCTCATGGAATAAAATAGTAACATGGATACGGAATTGGCTGAGTGTCAAGAGACAGAGTAGGGGTTAATGTATGTTTTTTGAGCTGGGGGAAGGTTTGTAGTGGACTTCTCCAGGGGTCAAGTGTTGGGACCCTTGCTTCTCCTGATATACATTAATGACCTAGATCTTAGCGTGCAGGGCACAATTTCGAAGTTTGCATTTGATACAAAACTTGGAAGCATTGTGAACTGTGAGGAGGACGCTTAAACTTCAAAAGGACATAGACAAGGTGGTAGAATGAGAGGACAGGTGGCATACGAAGTTCAATGCAAAGAAATATGAAGTGATTCATTCTGGTAGGAAGAACTGGTGAGACAGTACAAAATAGGGGGTACAATACTAAAGGGGGTGCAAGGGAAGAGGGACCTGGGTGTACATGTGCTTAATCACTAAAGGCGGCAGGAGAGATTGAGAGCAGGGCTATTAAAGCAAACAGTATCCTGGGTTTTATCAATAGAGCACAAGAGCAAGAAGGTTACGTTGAACTTGTATGAGCCATTAATTCAGCCTCAGCTGGAGTATTGTGCCCAAACTGGGTGCCACACTTTAGAAAGGATGTCAAGGCATTGGAGAGGGTGCAGGAAAGATTCACAGGAATGGTTCCAGGAATGAGGAACTTCAGTTAAGAAGACAGATTGGAGAAGTTAAGACTGTTTTCCTCAGAGAAAAGGCGGCTAAGAGGAGATTTATAGAGATATTCAAAATCATGTCTGGACAGAGTAGAAACCTTGATTGAAATCTTTAAGATCCTGAGGGATCTTGACAGGGTGGATGTGGAGAGGATGTTTCCTCTTGTGGGAGAATCTAGAACTAGAGGTCACCATTAAAAATAAGGGGTTACTCATTTAAGACAGGGATGAGGAAAATTTTTTTCTCTGAGAGTTGAGTGTCTTTGGAGCACTCTTCCTCAAAAGGCAGTGGAAGCAGAGTCTTTAAATACTTTTAAGGCAGAGCTAGATAGATTCTTGATAAACAAGGGGGTGAAGGCAGGAATGTGGAGTTGAGGTTACATCAGATCAGCCATGATCTTATTGAATGGTGAAGCGTCCTCAGGGGTCAAGAAGCCTACTCCTGCTCCTAATTCGTATGTTCGTATGCAGATAGGGAAAAACTGTTCCCACTCCTGAAAGTATCAAGAACAAGAGGGCACAGTTTTAAAATAATTAGTAAAAGAAGAAAGTGATGTTAAGAAAAACTTTTTCACACAGCAAGTGTTTGGGTCTGGAATGCTTTGCCTGAGACTGTGGAGGAGGCAGGTTCAATAGAAGCTGTCAAAAGGGAATTAGACTGTTATCTGAAAAGGAAGAATGTGCAGGGTTACAGGGTGAAAGCGGAAGAATGGAGCTAGGTGAGTTGCTCATTCGGAGAGCTGGCGCAGACACAATGGGTCAAATGACCTCCTTCTGCACTGTAGCAATTCTGTGATTCTGTGGGAGGTGCTTACATTATCTCTTGTTGGATATGGTCATTGCCTGGCATTTGTGTGGCATGAATGTTAACTTGTCACTTATCAATCCAAGCCTCAATGTTGTCCAAGTCTTACTATATGCAGGCATGTTCTGCTTCATCTACTCACCTTGTAACCTTTTATGTTGTTTTCCTTAGTATTGTTCCCTAAACTTCACCAAATGCAATATACTTGTTACTCTTTTATTTGGTTAATAAACACTTCTCACTTTATCAGCATCATCTCCTTCGGTGTATCAAATTTCTGATTTCATAATGATCATCCCATCTTACTCATATGATTTCTTTTTATTAATTGACAGGACATGGGTGTTGCTGGCTAGGCCAGCATTTATTGCCCACCCCTAGTTGCCCTTGAGAAGGTGGTGGTGGTTTGCCTTCTTGAACCGCTGTGGTGTAGGTACACTCACAGTTGTTAAGGAGAGAATTCCAGGATTTTGACCCAGCGACAGTGAAGGAACGGTGATATATTTCCAAGTCAGGATGGTGAGTGGCTTGGAGGAGAACTTCCAAGTGGTGGTGTTCCCATGTGTCTGTTGCCTTTGTCCTTCTAGATGGTAGCGGTCATGGGTTTGGAAAGTGCTGTCTATGGAGCCTTGGTGAGTTTCTGCAGAGCATCTTGTAGATGGTACACACTGCTGCCACTGTTTGTCGGTGGTGGAGGGAGTGAATGCTTGTGGAAGGGGTGCCAATCAAGTGGGCTGCTTTGTTCTGGGTGGCGTCAAGCTTGAGTGTTGTGGGAGCTGCACTCATCCAGGCAAGTGGAGAGTATTCCATCACACTCCTGACTTGTGCCTTGTAGATGGTGGACAGGCTTTGGGGAGTCAGGAGGTGAGTTACTTGCAAAGGGATTCCTAGCGTCTGACCTGCTCTTGTAGCCACAGTATTTATATGGCTAGTCCAGTTCAGTTTCTGGTCAACGGTAACCCCCAGGATGTTGACAGTGGGGGATTCAGCGATGGTAATGCCATTGAACAACAAGGGGCGATGGTTAGATTCTCTCTTGATCAGTTGTTACATTTAATTTCAAAGTGCCTCTAAACTACATTGGTTTCTATTTGGAGAATTTGAATGTTGTTATTATACAAGGTTGAGAACACATTGCTTAAGCAGCTGTGTTTTCACAACATACCTGTTGCCAACTCTTCGAAAGCATTTGAAAACAAGCCGCATTTTCTCTGTTCCTCACCATATCAAGTACAGTATGGTGAAAGGAAGGCCTGCATCCAGACCTCTTCAATGCTGCACTGAAACCAGATCCTGAAAGATGCACGAGCATGCCAAGGTGACATATTTTACTTCCCTTGGATGCTTTTGTCTCCAATTTGTGGTTCGCAACATGAGAATGCTGAAAGTAGGAACTTCGTGAGCATCTCAGTCTAGGTCATTGTAGGACTCTAACTGCTAGCAATAGGGCGAGATTTCATCTGTTCAGATTCAAGTCCAGGTCCCAGATGTAAAGGCTCCACCCTAATCCATAACACGATCTAATCACTATGCATTGAATTTACGGGATAGCTTTGGTTGGCACATCTATATTGACTTCACAGATAGCCAGCTGAAATCACAATACATCCTTAGTAATGAAGCAATTAACTTGGACTTTGCAATGCTGAACATTACATGCTGTTAACCTGTCCGGTTATCTATATCTATCTACAACAATTCAGTTGTTGTTCGGCTTTTGGATTGAGTTTTATCCATTCTGTGAAAGTGCATCCTGCACCAAAAAGGGCACCAGATCATCTGGTTAATACAATGGGGAAGCACATTTCCATTAGAGATTTCTGCATAGATCAATTGAGGCTATATTATATAGCCCAATATTGCTTTCTTTTAAGGAAGTTGTATCTCAGATATAAACCAAAAACTCAGCTTCTGACTGAGACTAGGATGCCAGGCAGCACTGAAATCTCTGGAAATATTAAGCCACAAAAGGTCACAGTATTCAAAATGCAGTCTCACAATGCTTTATAATTAAAACCAATGCTAGTTGACAGGGCCCTCAACCGTGCCCGGCCCATCTCCCGCGCATCCGCCCTCACACATTCTCCTCCCTCTCAGAAACATGATAGGTCCCCCTTGTCCTCACATTTATTTTTTGTTTTGGATTTTCAGCATCCGCATTTTTTTTTGTTTATATATTTATACAATTTGAGAGATCCTATTAAAGATGCCCAAAACTAGTGTTTTCGATATAACTGGCTTTTGTTCCGATAATTGATTTCTATTCTCCCTTCTGCACACTAACAGCCTCTTTTGGCCACATGGATAGGTTAGAAATTTGTTCTGAAGTCTGATCTAATTGTGCCTCACACTCAGGTAGGTGATATCTGGCCCTACTTTGCACTGTGACATTGTTAGGATCATGCTGGACAATCACAGCATGAACTCATATCAATGGAATAGCATGTCACGTGATCCCTTCATTCCTATTTAATTCAATGTAAAATTTACATATTCAAAGATAGTTTAGTGAGTAAATGATCTGCACGTCCTAGGAGTGAGTCTTGCAGAGCAGAGATTCTTAGGCCACTCCCCTGTTTATGCTGAGTAACCTAATATCAACCAGGTCGAGTTTAGGGCCTAGTTGACCTCAGTGTTTATAGCAAAGGAATAAGATTCAGTCAATGTTTCGACCCCTACTAGAAGCTGCATAACAATTAGGAAAGCTCTGATTGGCCACACTCTCAATCCACCTCACTATCTCCACCATCACCACCATTTCCCCCAGTAAAATAACCCACAAACACTACCTTCAGAGACAAAAAAAGGACATTTGAGTGAGACATCAGAGAGATGTCAATGCTTGAGTTATATCTCAACACAAATCACAAGACAAAAAAAGGAAGAAAATTGGCAGAATAAAAGTTATATTTACATAAATTTTACCATAAAGTCAGTCATATTTGGAAACATTTTAAGCATTGTTGCTCAACATTTAATATTCAAAAGGTATAAGAAGCAATGTATTAGAGATTTCTATTATTGGGAATTTATCAAATCCCATTCTAAAGACTAAGAAAAAATGACCTCAAGTAACATTCTCAAGCTCTGAAAATGTAAGAATCAAAAGAAGTGCTGTATGGCAAAACAAAAAATTTCAGTAGAATGCTTTTAGTCTGATTCTTTTCAGGGCCTTAATCCTAAGTGAGGAATGCTTTCCATTCACTCCTTGATAATTTTGACAATTCAAATCTGACACATCGTCAGAACTTTCCCCACAGATGATGCAATCCGTTAGGGGAAAAAGCATGCTGAATTCGTTATTTATAAAATGCTGAGATGCACACCGTGAACCTTTGTGAGCTTAAAGAAATTATTAATCACAAAGAGTGATATAAAACAAAAATTAAAAAGAAAGAAAATAATCCTATTGTCACGAGAAGGTAGAGCTAATGTTAGTTTTGACTAGAAGACAAACTCTGGCAGCGTGAATTTACTTTGAATTTCCTGCTCCTGTATCAAAATGATTCCCAAAGGTGAGGAAGGTGACCAGGAGGTAGCCAAAAATGGAAACATCCAATTGGTGCTGGAATATTAATTCTTTCCCCTTTTTAACACGAGTCATTCTATGCAAATTGCAAACACAAGCAAACACTGCAAAATTCCTTTAAATTTTACTGATTGTTTCATGGTATTAGGGAAATGCAGAATTACACACTTCAGAGAGTATGAATTAGAAATTCCTTCCAGTTAAATATTTTAGTATATAAAAATGTTACTGAGTTTTAAATGTTGCTTTTTTTTCAAGATGATATGGCAGAATTGTTATTCATTCACATTCTGATCCATAAAAAATCCTTACAATTTGCTTTCTTAAATTTAGATATTATTCTACAATCATAATAATTTTTATAATAAAATGTTACATACTATGAAATACCAAGAAAATGCAACACACAAGATGTTAATAAGCAATGTGGCCCTTAAAATTCAAGATGATGTAGAGAATTGCACTGCAGCTCGTACTCCTGATGTGTAATATCTCCTTGTACTTCCTGCAGGACCAGTATATTCTTCTTATGATGTGCACCCAGAAATGAACACACTACTTCAAGTGTGGTCTAACCCAGGGCTTTATATGGAGGCAACATAACTTATACTCCCTTGTATTCTTTTCTAGATATCATGGCTAGCATTCCATTAGTCTTTTTGACAATTTTTTGTGCCTATTCATGAAACTTCCATGATATATGTGCATGGACTCCTGCCTTTTTCTAATCATGCTGTTCAATAATTTCCTAATATATCAAATCAGGAGTACGAGCATCACAAACCTTCCGATGAACATTTTATACATCTCCAGCTTGTTGGTTGTTTGGCTGGAAAGCTAGTTTCTTAGTTAAATCTGGATCAGATTTATAAAGCAAACAACTATTTAAGTCCCTTTTAAAAACTGTTCTCACTCAAGCAACCAAAATGTACCACTTCAAATTAATCTTAAAAGATTCACAAAGTTAAAGTCAAGATCACAATGTCCTGCTGTTGAAAACTAGCCAAGTTACAAAATAAAAACATCACAAAGTACACCTTCAAAGCAGAGTGATGGCTCCTGTCTCAATCTAAAGCTATATAAAGAAATAAAAATGCAGTCTAAGTCAGCAACATGAAGCTCATATACTGTACTCTATTGCTACTACAGTATCAATTTTGAAAATAATAGTCATTAATTAAATGACATTCAGCAATTGAAATTTTCTTGAAAAAATGTAGTGTGAAGTTTACAAATATTGTTCATCAGACATAAAATGCTTAAATAATAGCTAAGTCACCCACACACAGAAATAGGAGTAAGCCATTCAATCTCTCAAGCCTGTTCTGCTATTCAATGAGACCATGGCTGATCCATGACTTAACTCCATATACCCATCTTTGCCCTATATCCTTTAATACCCTTCGGATAACAAAAACTATCAAGTCCAGATTTAAAATTTGATCTAGACTCAACTGCTGTTCATGGACAAGAGTTTCAAACTTCTATCATGCCTTGTGTACAGAAGTGTTTCTTAACTGCTGAAAGGTCTGGGTCTAATTTTTAAGTTATGTCCCCAAGTCCTAGATTTCCCAACCAACAGAAATAGTTTCTCTGTATCTATCCTCTCTGTTCCCTTAATGTCCTGAAAACTTTGATCAAATCATCCCTTAACCTTCTAAATTCCAGAGGAAGTTCTGTGGAAGGATCATGAGGACTCAAAACGTCAACTCTTTTCTTCTCCGCCGATGCTGCCGGACCTGCTGAGTTTTTCCAGGTAATTCTGTTTTTATTCCAGAGAACACAACCCTGGTTTGTGTAATATCACCTTGTAATTTGACCCTTGGAGTCCAGGTATCATTCCAGTAAATTTATGCTGCACTTCCTGCAAGGCCACTATATCCTTCTTATGATGTGCACCCAGAAGTGAACACACTACTCCAGGTGTGGCCTAACCCAGGGCTTTGTATGGCTGCAGCATCACTTCTACCCACTTGTATTCTTTTCCTCTACATATCATGGCTAGCATTCCATTAGCTTTTTTGACAATTTTTTGTGCCTATTCATGACATTTTCATGATCTATATGCATGGACTCCTGTCTTTTTCTAGTCATGCTGTTTAATAATTTCCTAATATATCAAATCAAGGGTCCAGTTGAAATTTTAAAAAATAGGATTGATTGGACATGTTAACTCCCTGTTAATGAAAATGCTCGAGTTATGATAAATTGTTTATACTAAAAGGACAAGCAAGGGGGAGATGGTGGGGTAGTGGTAATGTCACTGGATGAGTAATCCAGGGGGTCAAGCAATGCTCTGGGGACACAGGTTCAAATCCCATCACGGCAGTTGGTGGAATTTGAAATCAATTAATAAATCTGGAATTAAAAGCTAGTCTTGTTAATGGTAACCATTGAAACTATCACCAATTGTCGTAAAAACCCGTCTGATTCACTAATACTGTTTAGGGAAGGGAATCTGCCATCGTTACCTTGTCTGGCCTACACGTGATTTCAGACCCAAAACAAGGTGGCTGACTCTTACTGCTCTCTGAAATGGCCTTGCAAGCCACTCAGTTCAAGGGCAATAACTGCTGGCCTTGTCAGAAACGCCCAGAATCCCACAAAGGAATAAATATCTTACATTACCCACGCCTGCATTATCTCATTTTTAACCTGATCGCGTGGAACATAAACAGTCAACTATTCATTACTACCTACCAGAACATTCTCAGAAGGAAAAAAGCACAAAAGCTGCAAAGAAAATACACAACTAAGAAAAGTTTTAATGCCATATAAAGAAGATGAACAAGCTCTAAAGTGTGTTCCATGTCAACAAAATATCTTAGGAATTATAATGAGCCATTTAAGTGCGATCTCTGTGTACCAGTACACACCTTTCCCTCCAGGGGTGCCTTCAAACACATATTAATAATGATAGAAAAAGGCTTAAACATCCTGCAGAGAATACACAAATACTAGTGCTAGAAGAGGAACAGTCCATTAAAAGAGCTCATGGGCCAGATTTTCCGCTGACCAGGCAGGCGGGCGCCTCACGGTTGGCAGGCGCGCGCCTCACGGTTGGCAGGCGGGCGCCTCACGGTCGGCAGGCGGGCGCCTCACGGTCGGCAGGCAGGCAAAAAGGCAAAGTGGCCTTTGCATTTTTTGTGAAACCTCATCCACGGGCAGGATGAGGCTTCAATCCGTCATTAAAAAAATTTTTTAAAATTTCATCCTAATTTCTAACACATCCCTGCTGGTGTAACAGAGTCACATGAGGGGACATGTTTTTTTTAAACATTTTAAAAATCTTTATTTTTAATCTTCAAAACTCTACATCTCCCTGAGGCAGCTCTGTGCCTCAGGGGCCTTTTCCAGCACGCTCCGATACACATGCGTGAACTTCTGCTCTCGCCCTCCTCCCCCTCCCCACACAGGCAGCGCTGAGCACTGAAGCACGCATTTCACACTGGGCGGGCCTTAATTGCCCCGTCAATGTGAAATCACGGTCCGGCCCAGATCGCGGGCAGCAGTCAGCTTCCTGACCGCTCCTGTCAAGCCCGCCTGACGAGGGAAAAATCCTGGCTCATGAATTTTTCTTTTAAATAATATGGAACAGCTTTTACTAACAGGCAGAAGGGCGAATGATGACAACAAGAACAACATGAAAATTTACAGCAATAAATTACCTTTGCATACATTTTTAAATACACAATATACCTTTAGATAAGTTTTTTCTAGGTTGGTAGCAAATGTATCAAACCTGTAATTTTTGCTGACTTCTCCTCTTGATTCACTCGGTTTTCTTCATCTTCCTCATTTTCTTCCTCAAAGTCATCCAAGTTTCCAATATCAGCTTGTTTCATACTCATCAGACTAGCCAGACTTTGCATATCCTCATCCCTGATCATCAGAAACATAACTTGTCAAAAACCTTAAGTACATGATTCAGAAGATTTGTTCAACAGTTGAGTTTTATCTTTTAAAAGCAATTCAGCAGATAAGGAGTCAACTCTATTGCTGAAGGTCCCCTGATGTCCTGGAGAATTTGTCCAGTAAATTGCTGCAACATACAGACCAAGTGCTTCCAAAGTTTGATGACTGAGAGAAGCTAAGCTGCTATATGAGGGAAGAAAAATCCAAGGGATCATTTACTCATCACTCTCCCTTGATATCTATGCAAATAGAAATTACAAACCTTTTGTTACTGAATTTAATTTGAGGATAGGGACTCTGAATAGCTTGCGAGTTGCACAAAGGAGCTACCAGCTGGATATATTACATTAAACTACTCATGCCTCTATGTACAAATAGTGTCTCACTTGGAGACCACCAAGATGCAGATGTGGGAAATTGAAAATGTTGCATTGGAGTAAAGGTGCATGGATGGGCAGAATAGCAGGCACACCTATAGCCAAAGAGATGGAACAAAGCATGGTTACAGCATTCCTCACCTTGGCGAATACAAAAACCCACTTAAAATGCTAACAAAAACAGGTCTGTGGGTTTCTGCTGAATGCCACTTCAAAAATTGTTTAAGGGGTTCTCAGGAGTGTTTATTGTTCCAAATAGACATCATAAAAAAGTTACAAACCAATAGTTGCAAAATTGTTTAAAAAGGTTGATGATAGATGTCAAAAAGGTAAAATCTTAAGATAGAAAATGCTAAAAAAACTTCAAAGTTCACTGCTTCATGAGTATTGTCTTCAGTAGTGACCATGATTGTGGCTTTAAGTAAAAGCAAAAGACAAGGCTTCTGAAAACAAGAGACTACAAATATCCCATTTGTTGATAATCTCAATTAGCTGTCCAGAAATCAAGCTAACGAAACACTTACCCCTAAGGTTACCTGTAACTGGTAGTGTATACCCATTTGTGATCTCTCCCTTAAAAATATCATTTTGCTCTTTTGAAAGTTACTATATATCGAAAGGACAAACATGCCAAATTTATGCAGGACATTCAATCATCCTTTTCTTATTACTAAACAGCTGGGAGCAGCATACCAGCTTCACTGCACAATCATACTATTCAACACACCAACCTGTTAGAGATTCTGTGCAGGTACAACATTAAAATCATAATGCTCCTCTTATTTCTGAATATTCTTCCTCATTTTAGTAGTAGGATTTCTTGCAACAGAAATTGAAGACCATAGTCAATAGTAAAATATCAGACAACTGCGAACTGTTATTCACTTTTAGCAGAACTACTTTGTTTTAAATAGATGGCAGACTGGTGTAAATTGTTACGAAATCAATTCAGTGTCCAGTGGTGCTAAATTAGCAGTCTGTGAAGATTGTAACATTTAAGGTACAGGATGCTTGTTATATTGGTTCCTGCCTAGTAACAAGGGTGGAACCCTCTAGCAGTGTTGTGATAGGTCACCAGATCAGTTCAAGGTTCAGTGAACAACTTTTCATGAGACAGTCATTTTTGGGGAGTCTGACAGCCAACAGTTGCCACAGGGACAAGGACAGGCAGCGGTCCCATTTTAAGATGAGTTAAAAAGCTAGAGAAAGGACTACGGGGAGCAGCCTAAAGTAAAGAGGGTGGTTGGGGCAAAGGTACGTCTTTGGAGCAGTGGTGTTCTGCTAGGCATGATCAAAGATCTGGAAGTGTGCTTGTAAGCTAAAGTTTGAGCGTACTTGCGAATCCAGGGAGAAGTTAGCTAATTAGCAGAATGCATCTATAGTAGAAGCAACATAACACAGCATGTCTTCATGCTGATATTATTCTGTGATACAGTTCATTGCTGATGCAACCAAATGTCAGAGAAATGCCATCAATTCCACTGCAGATAGTATTAAACACTGCAAGGTTTTGGGAACACCCAAAAGGGACAAAAGTGAGGTTTGCGAAAAAGAATTGGCCAGTAAAAAATGCACTAAGAATATATCTTTTTTCTCATGCTTCTTGTCAAAGACCTTTAGATTTCACAGTTAGAAAACTCAAAAATACAAGATATAGAGAAAGCATGGAGGTCAAAATACAACTGAAGCCACCTGAGAAATGCAAAGTATAAGGGCAAGGAAGCAATTCAATAGCAGGAGCAAAAAGGTCAGGAGATAAAGGCCTCAGAACAAAAACATGCCAGAACTTCAGTACAGAATTGAAAAGGATGCCCAATAACATGGAAAACCCATAATAACAAAACAATTCTCATGTCCTAATGGCCCTTGTGTGGGTGAGTCCAGAACTAGGGGGAACTGTTTTAAAATTAGTGGTTGCCCTTTTAGGACAGAGATAAGGAGAATTTTTTTCTCTCAGAGTCATGTGACTTTGGAACACTCTGCCTCAGATGGAGGTGGAGACAGGGTGGTTGAATATTTTTAAGGCAGAGGTAGATTGATTCCCTTGCCAGACAAGAACCTAAGGTTACCGGGGGTAGATGGGAATGTGGAATTCAAAACACAAACAGATCAGGCACAATCTTATTGAATGGAGGAGTAGGCGTGAGGGGCTGAGCGGTCAAAAGAAATTAAGTCGTAGGGAGAGAAATAATTGGCACAACATAAAACAATAAAAAAGTGACTGAAAAAGTTTTAAACAAATACCTATAATACTTTAGTGAAGAAAAATGTTTTCTTTATTTTCATCTTTCCCTTACTTGAAAATCTCAGTTTGAGAAAAAAGATTGAAACTAACCATTTGCAACTATTAGCAAATCAAAAAAATCATTACAATCAAACCTTGGATTTCAAGACTATGTACATACTTAAGAAACATTTATAAGAATAACAAAAAAGACTATGTGAATTCAATTTGATTTAAAAAAAATTACTGACAGGAAGAATTTGGAAATAAAATGGTTCCTTGATCCAATGAGCAGGTGATAATTACGTACACAGGTAATTTGATAAACAAGAATACTAGAACCAAAGCTTTTATGCAGAATGGTATACTGCTATCGCAGGGCAATTGTTATTTTTGTGCATTAATCCAAATCTCATAAATCAATTTTATATATTTGCACCATTTTTATGCAAATACGATCCAGTTATCTAAAATATTCAGTAATTCATTAGAGTTTGGTCATCACTGAAACGGATGCTTTTCACTTCATAAAAAGAGGAAACATTGTGCATGCTAATGTCTCATTTTAAATTATATTCATAGGAATGGTCTTAAGAAGGCATTTTATACTTTGTATTTCTTGCTTGCTACTGACTGGTTAATTGGTTTAATTTTCATTTATCGCTAGATAAAAGAATCTACCAAGGAATATATTCAACATAGCTTCAACTCAAAGAAACAAGAAAACCACAACATGCTTCTTGTCGACAGCTTTAGATTTCACAGTTAGCAAACTCAAAAATACTATTGTGCCCTCGTATTGCCATTTGACAAGGTATAAAGAAAGCACTGAGGTCAAAATACAACTGAAGCCACCTGGGAAATGTTGTTCAGTTTAAGTTCAGAGAAACTTACGTTGCTTTGCCTTCTCTCAGGAAAATGCAAGATAAAGAAAACTGCAGTGCGGCAGCAACTATTTTTTTAGACAAAGGCTTGAATTTCAGCTTTACATCGGTCTGTGTAGGCATGGGGCTTGCATACTGCTTCATGTTAATGCTACTGGTGGCAAGAGCTTTTCTACGGCCAGAAGGTGACTCCTAGGAAACAGGAAAGAAAGTATCAGTGAATAAAATCTGCTTCACTGGATTTAACAGGCAGGTATAACCATGACTATATTAACCATCATTCCTGCCAGGACACTAATGAAAAACCTAGCCATGTCAAATACACAGAACAGCAACATTTTAGTTTACATTTTGAAAAGCAATGCAGGTGAATTATTATATCCTATCTGCATTTCTTCAATATATTTCCTTCCTGATCTAGTTGGTCAAGTTAACAACTTATTCAGTATCTTCTGGTCTGGCTGTAGCTTAAATGCAATGCTAAGCTCTTTAACTGATTATATGCTGCCAATGATAAAAACAGCACTAATTTCTGCATACAGTATATTTTACTTGGAGTCTGTGATAGAGGCTGAATATAGAAATTGTGGATCAGTATTTAAGAGAATTGATCTTTACGCACTTTCCTTCCATTAACACCCATGAAACTGAATTATAAATATTCACAATGCGGTCTCACAAATTCAGCAACTGAAAACATTCTTCATCATTTGAGCACAATCTTTTTTCATCAGTATCAAACCAAGTAAATCACTAGCAATTTGATTTTTAAAATGCCCTAAACGTTAAAAAGATCACACAATCAAACTGTCTGGAAATCCTCTTTGTACAGACATAGATCATATTACCACAAAATAAGAACAAAAGGAAGTATTAAATAGCAATTATGCAATAGTTTGATTTAATTATTTTGCCAATTGACAAAACAAGCTGTCCCAACATTGGAATCTTTAGAGACACAGTAAATTTATTTATATATGCATCCATTTGTGAAAAATAATGTTGTAGCACAAGTCTTGATAAAATATTAATTTTAAAGGATGGAATGAATGTAAAACTACATAAGGCACAATATTAGGCTTTTAGTACATAATTAACATTCTGGAAATTGCATTTTGCCTTTATTGATGTCCACTGCTAGCAGGCATATATTTCAGATATTCTGCTGTACAGTACTTGACATTTCTGTTGATATAGGAGCTGAGCAGAGTAAGTCAGAAATGTAACACGCCATCCTTCATAGAAAGTCTTGTTCAAGACCAGCCTTATCTGAGAGATTATGCCTGGCTGCATTATACAGAACTAATAGTGCATGTAGATACCTTAAGAATGAATTTGAAAATGCATCAAACACTCGAGAAGGATTTAGGCCCACTCAGAAGAAATACTTAAGAATATGCAAATACTCTCAGCAGAATTAGGTTTAACAGATTTGACTAGTACAAACAATAAAGGTGCTCTTTTCCCTTGCTGCCACTGTCAATCAGTGAATGAGATTAATGCCCAAGGTTCTGAAAAACCTGTAAAATGAAATAAGTACTGTACAATAAAGGCCCAGCAATTTATTACAATACTGCTATCATTATTCTGTTACTGTCAATACAGTTAAGTAGCTCACTATCAGCAGCTGAAGCGAAAACGGTTGTATGCTGCCTCCAATCTTTAAACAACACTCATTACATCTCGTAGCAAAGATTGTGACTATATCTTGTTTTTGTTTAAAGTCAATTTTATGCACACATTTTGTATGGATGATTAATAAAGCAATCAATCTATTTTATTTAATTCATCAGGCTCATGGTAATTAACTAGATAGCTTCAGTGCAATGAATGCATTATGAACAAATTTTCAAATATGATAGGAAAAATTAACGGGTGAGTCATATTGTCGTTTTCATATTGCATCAATGTAAAACTGGGGCACAAAACTGCTTATCCCAGGGAAGCAACATATGTTGGCAAGTAAAGGAAGTCTCAGTGATTGGGTTTCACACTGCAAGATAATAAATTGCAAAGAAGCCTTCATTTAAGATTTAAGTGCATAATTTTAAAAGGTTTCACTGCTCTGTGAACACCTTTAGATTTTTAAATGTATGACTGTAAATAGCTGACAGACCAATCAGTTCTTCATTAACTTAAATTGTAACCGTCACCCTGAAAGACCCTGGTTTGCGGGCTTAAACATGCAGACACACTTACGTGGTGCTTGGTATGGACATGATACTTATTACTCACTGTTTTAAAAAAAGGAAGTGGTGTCAATACAATATAATTATCCTAGCTCTAAAATTATGTCTCAGTTGTCATGGCCCTCTAAGAAAATTAATTAATTTATACAGACCAAGTTGGATTTCAAAACCATGTGTCTATATATAGCTACACCACTAGAACTTTAAAATAAAATTCCTTCTCTCAGACAACCACTAGAGATAGAGATTCCCATTCAGTTCTTCACTGAAAAGGCACTTAATTCCAGGAGTTTCACTATCAAAGCCAGGCTAGTGAAAAATTAATGCTTAGATGTAAATGACAAAACTAACGCAATTGGCCAATTTAATAGCCTGTGAACGAATTGGTATGCACACCCTATTATGAACCTAAGTTGTAGATCAAAGGCATTCTCACACCTGGTAAAGCTGTATTAAATCCTACCTATGAATACTGCCCACTTCAACAATGAGTTTTGCCTGGGAATGCACACTTCCTTTGCTAACCTTGACCTCTGCAGTTTTGAAGGTTGTAATTTCATCAGGTGAGAAAAATGCCAAATAAATAAAGAGCACCTTTGCAGGTGCTTTTACATGGTTAAAAAGAGCAAGATAAAGTACTGATTCACTATGAAGTTAAGACTAAAATTCTCAATGCAATGGTTGTCATAACATCCATAAGTCATTTTTTCCTATTCCTTTGAATTAAAACGTCTGTTATACAATTTGGGTTCCAACATAGCACAGGGAAGAAGGGCAGAAAAATATTTTCAGGATTTGTGTAAGATAACATGAACAATTTAGTAAACAGTACAAAATGCCTCATGAAGCATCAAGCATAGCAGGCTTGTTATTGTACTTGTTGAATTTATGGTTCGAAGAGACTATTTGATGAAAGGACAGGCTAGGCCCAGGGCATCAACAGTCAAAATAATTGGAAAATAAATCACCAAAATAAATCCTGCTATCCTAAATTGGCAGCCAATGCACAACTGGGGTGGCGGTGGGGTGAATGAAGGGCTGCAGTGGATCACAGCCAGAGCTTGGCCCCCATCAACTCTTATCAGATGCGAGCAACAGCAGTAGAACTTAAACTAGAATTTAAAGGCCCCTCGTGTCTCCTTTGTTAATTCATTCACAGGGTGTGTGTATCGATGACTGGGCCAGAATTTATTGCCCATCCCTAATTGCCCGAGAAGGTGGTAGTGAGCTGCCTTCTTGACCCGCTGCAGTCCATGTGGTGCAGATACATCCACAGTGCTGTTAGGGAGGGAGTTTCAGGATTCTGACCCAGTGACTGTGAAGGAATGGCGAAATATTTCCAAGTCAGGATGGTGTTTGGCTTGGATGGGGAATTCGCAGGACTTGGTGTTCCCATGCATTTGTTGCCCTTGCCCTTCTTTTTCCTAATCATTGAGATTTAAGGATTGAGAAACAAACAGAGGAGCTCTGAAGAAGAGTCACATGGACTTGAAACGTTAATTCTGTTTCTCTCTCCACAGATGCTGACAGACCTTGAGTTTTTCCAGTATTTTTTATTTTTATTTCAGATTTCCAGCATCCACACTATTTTGCTTTTATTTATACAGAGGAGTAACTGAAGAAAGGTGAATTAGAGGCAGAAAGAAAGAGAAGGAAAGAAAGATTTGATTAAAGGAGAGAAAAGGAAGCAAAAATTAAAAATCTGAAAATTTTAAAATCTGTGAATTTACTACTTGCAGAAATGAGACTCAACAGTTTAAATGGCTCTTTCTAGGCCAGAGAAATTGATTGACATCACATTAACAATCATCATGTTGTTAAAAAGTACTTACTCTTAAGTACGGGCCTTAACTTCCTATAATGAATTTAATTGACAATTAATATGCAAATCCAGCAAGTACTTAAAAATAATGGGGAGATTGAGGGCGAGATGTGGCAAATGGTGGAGTGGCATAAATCGGTCAATGAGTTATGGAGCCTTGAAAGCCACAGTATACCTCTTTTTCCTCTGAACTTGCTGGTTGGCTTGCATATTAATAACAGTGCATGTCAGGAACTTACCACTATTTTTCCAGGAAGGTTTGGTCTATGTTGCCTGTTAATTTTTTAAAATCCTATCTCCCTTCGGTATGTGAAAAGTAGACAGAAGACAGAATTGAAAAGTGAAGATCGGAAGCACAAAGCTCAGATATGGTCTAAAAGAGCTGGAGACAAAAGTGCTTGCTCTCTAACATTCCTAAAAACTGAAAACTTCATTTAATTTCAGTCATGCAGTTCCTCCCATTTCTGGCAAGTACTGATAACACTTATAACTAAGGTAAAGAAATAAGGCTGCAATTCAAGACAGGCCTTACAAAGTAGGAAATGAAGAACATGGAAAGAATAGCAACATGGCATAAATTTCTTGAAGCAAAAGTGCCCCCAGATGATTTTTCCCTTTTAGGATGACAATTCCTATTTGTATGTGCAGATTGTAAAAGAGAGAAGAATACATACCAACTATTCACAAAATTAGAGGTAAATTAGATCCCTTTAATCACTTATGTGGATCATTATGGAAATTTAAACCAGATGCCATGACACAATACTTGTGAAATATAATACAAGCATGACAACTTAATTGAATTCAAATTAATTATATTGGTCACAGCTAGAATTTCATGGCATTCCATTAGTTTGGGTTTACTGGAATAAAATATGGGAAACTAATGCAGTCTTTTAGTACTCAACACAGTATACGAAAAGCATGTCAGAAACAATGTGTTGTATCTATAGGAATACCAGTATAAGTGAAGACACTATCCACTATTTTAAGTTTTAATATTATGTCAATTGACAAGGTTAAATTCTGTTAGAGCAAAAAAGTCTATTTATATTCAACTTATTAATGCTTTCATTCAATGCAACATGCCTATTTTGTACTTTGTATTCTCATGCCCATTTAAGGTCCCTTGAGCCAAATCTCTCTTCATTCCCGAAAGAGGAGAAAGATTCCAATCTGATCTGAAGCCTTCATCTGTAGAGCAGCTAACTCAGGTTAAATTGCAGGCATTATGAGCTTGGATCAGTTGTTAGCCAGTTTGCCTCCAAGCCAAAAAATTTTGGGTTCATGCCCCACTCTTAGACTTCAATACATATTCAAGGCTTATACTTCAGTACAATATTCGGGGAGCACAGTGTGCCGATGTCATTGAAGCCAATGGAAAAGGAAACTGAGTGAAGTATATAATGGATCAGGCGCCTGATCTGCTACTGCCCATTTTGTGCCACCCTCAAAAGTTGAACTTTATCCGTATGTTTCTGTTATAGTGACATCTACAAGGCACAAGTCTGGGGCGTGATGGAATACTCTACTTGCCTGGATGAGTGCAGCTCCCACAACATTCAAGAAGCTCGACACCATCCTGGACAAAACAGCACCATTGCTTGGCACCCCATTCACTCCCTCCACCATCGACGCACAGTGGCAGCAATGTATACCATCTTCAAGATGCACTGCAGCAAATCACCAAGGCTCCTTTGACAGCACCTTCCAAACCCATGGCTGTTACCGTCTAGAAGGACAAGGGCAGCAGACACATGGGAACACCATCACCTGCAAGTTCTCCTCCAAGCCACTCAGCATCTTGATTTGGAAATATATCGCCATTCCTTCACTGTCCCTGGGTCAAAATCCTGGAACCTCTTTCCTAACAGCACTGTCGTATACCTACACCACATGGACTGCAGTGGTTCAAGAAGGCAGCTCACCACACCTTCTCAAGGGCAATTAGGGATGGCCAATAAATACTGGCCCAGCCAGCGATGCTCACATAAAAGAAAAACTAGCAGAGGCCTGGAACCAGCTCGCCTACTACGGAAAAAAAGGTGGTGGTGGCATCATCTCAAAGTTTGCATATACAACCAAAATAGCAAAATAGATGGTTTAACTTTGCCAACATTAAACTGGATAAAATGCCTTCTTATTTAAGTCTTAATGTTGGAAAAGCAGTTAAAGGAAGTGTAGTAATGATGGACCTGACTAAAAGCTGATTTCATACTTGTAGATGATAACGTATGGAATAACATATAGAGAATGAAGAGAGAGGGAGGATGGTGCCCTATGGTACACTAGAATGACTGCAAGCATTGGGAAAAACATTAAGAGCAATGTAATATTTGATTTGATTTGTCCAAGCATAATCAGGAGATGGTTGAGCCATTGAAGACAACTCAAAGGGGAGATATTCTGCGGGGCCATGATAAGGTTAATGGCATCAAAGGCCACAGAAAGATGAGGTAAAATGAAGACAGACAACAAACCCATGGGGAAAATTTTATGACTGTGGAATTTTACGGTCTCGCCAGAGTCAATGGACTTCTGAATCGCTTGCCGCATTTTACGGCCCCACCCCCACGGGGCTCTAAAATTCCGTCCATGGTCTTAGTTTCAGAGGATGTCTGACTCCACTAGCATAGTCTCAGAGATGTGAACAAAACAGAAACTAGATTGGGGGTCTAAAACAGAGTGGCTGGACAGGCAGAACCATTGTTACAAGGTAATGTGTTCAGAATATTTGGGGAAAATATAAAGAAACGGAATAAGTGGTAGCTAGAAACTAAAAGAAATAGCCTTTTTAAGCCTAATTGGAGTTGAAGTGTAAGGGGTATATTTAAAATAAATTATTAATACATCCTTAGTGTTTCTTACTTTTTAAAAATAAATTTGCAAGAAACTATTGTTAACAGTTCTTCACACAAACTGAGGAGTCTCATCTTCCTTGTTCCTGTCTTCAGGCACAGAGTAAAGAGCACTTAGCAAGACTATACCACATAGTACTAAGGAATTGGGTCAGAGTTTATGCAGGATGGAATGAATCACCATAGTTTATTTAATCATCTTTTGAAGAGGTCTGGCAGAAATCCGGGCAATGATAAATAAAATGATCAATGGTGGGTTTTTTTAGACTTCAAGATAACACAAATTTAAAGCATTTTGCTGCTTTAAATGTCACTAACATGCCCTTTTATTTAATCCTACATAGAAATTTCAGTAAATATTTGGTTCAAACAAATTCATGCACTTTAATGATGGCTAAATTCCTAAAAACTGCAAATCAAAAGTTTTTTGATTTTTATTCTTGCAACATAAATCCCACTTTGAAAATATGAAGCAGAGTACCATGCAAACTCAAATTCTAACTTGTCATTCTGACTGTGAAGACGAAATCAATTATTTGCTAGCATCCCCAAAATATTAAAATCTACTGCTCCACAACTATAGAACATGCAATGTCAAAGTTCATTCAGCACAACCTTAATTCACTTAAGAATGAGGTCAGCAGATTTCACATGTGATCTACACTGCCTTTGATTATCAGCTATAAGCCTATTAGAACTAAACTTGGCCACTAAGACCACCCTGTATCCACAGTAATAGGCTGGATTATCCAGGAGTAGAGGCTAAAGCCAGTTGAGTTAAACTACAGAACCATCTTGGCCATCTGCACTGTCAACTGGTGCACAAAGGCAGCTACTGTTTTAGGTGCTAACAATGACAGTTGGCCCACTTCACAGTACTAGAAATACATTCTGTAGTCTTCCAAAATAGCTTATTCAGCTACATCTGTTACATTTTAATTAATCACATTAATTGATCTGTCTAAATAACATATATACCACTTAGAAAGAACAAAGAACTATAAGTATGGTAGAGTTAATCCCAGTCCTCTACCACAATGTGGCAAACTCTATGCTGCTTTATTTAAATCAATAATAGTTTGATTTTGAAAAAAACTCATTTTTATTACTTTTAACAAAAAATTGAAAATACTGACAACAGTAAATACTTACAATGAATACTAAACATGCCAACAGAGCACAAAGTTTAAAGTGAACTTATCCAAAATGAGAAACAAATGTGTGAATTTTTTGTGCTTTGATTTTAGTGCAGGGAAGTAGAATTTTTCAATTTTAGGCAACTTGTGGCAGTATCAGGCACTGTTAATCAGGCATAGCACATTTTTCAAACAGCATTCCTCTTGCACAAAGGTCATTTCTTCATCTGCCACACTAACTATCCTGTAGACTTTCTGAATCCAATTGTTAATTTAGTGGCATTAGTAGTTTATGTTATATAATGCTCATGAGGAACTGGTTCAAACTGCCCAACACATATTATACAGAGCTCTTGCAGCCAGTTGAGAGAAAACTGTCAAACACCAGTCTAAGCGCTTAAAAACACAATTTAGTAACATTTCTGCAGGTTCAGCATGAATTGCTTCAGATTAATGCAATCAAGTCTGCCTACAATGAAGTACAGTTTATTTCTGTAAAACTACAGTAATGTTATAAACATCTGGAATAACCTTCTACAAAGGTAAATCTGAAAGCATTGCCACAGAAATCTGACTGTGAGGGATGAATGGTGGGGGTTACCAAGTCTGGGTGGAGGCATGCCTGGAGGTTGGACCACAGGAAACCTGCATTTATTACTGCTTTTACGGTCAGGTTCCCTGTAGTTGAGTATTTTTGCTCATGCTTTTCTGTCATCAGCTGTTGCGCGAGAAGTTCCAAGAACCAGTAGGCAACCCTTTGGCAGGAGAAGAGGGGAACCAAGAGTAGGAGAACCGATTTGGAAAGAGGAAATCAGAGGTGAGTAAAACTTTCACTCCACTAGTAACTAATAGTAATTGACTGAAACTTCGTCAGGAATTAATAGTTATATGGTAATAATCCCTCATTACCAACAGTAACACATATAAACTATCAGTGAATTATTGTAACTGGTAGTAATAGGGGTAATATCATTATTCTACCTGTAACTAGTAGTAATCCTATAACCCTGGAGCTATAGGCTGCTCTACATTCCTGCATTACACAAGAGGTGGCCAGACTCCCCAGCCTTTCAACAGGCCCAATCACTCTAACTATCCCCTTGGACTTTGGTTTAGATACAGTTGTGTTTGAAGGTGACGACTGTAAACTGGGGACCTCAGTCAGAGCTAATCTGTATTTGGACCTCACACTTCAAAGATGAGTGGCAAAGTGTGATCTGGAACAAAACTGAGATTGCACAGTTCAACATGCTCAGCGGTTGGGGCATTTCCCACCAGGTACATCTTCCTAAATCCAGCTCAGGAACAACATTTCTAAACCACTCTGAGCTCAGGCTTAATAAGGGAGGTTTTCATAGAAGTATAGAAATTACAGCTCAGGGCGAGGTCATTTGGCCCCTTTAATATTCTGCCTATTCAAATGTTTATTCTAACCCTTATTCAAATAACATTCTAGTCTCTACGCCATTGGCACTTGGTGAAGCATTCCATAATCAAATGGTTCTCAGTACACCTTGATCTTCCATGGAGAATCTTCAATCACCATCCTCTTTTTCAATTCTATTACTGTCTACCCACAGTAAAGTCCCCAGGTGTCAGTCGTAGCCAGTGGACAGCACTCTCAACTCAGAGACAGAAGGTTTTGGGTACAAGTCCCACTCCCAAGATTTGAGAATATAATCCAGGCTGAAGGTACAGGTGGTTGAGTGGAGGCGATCAATGATTTCAAAAGAAAGTTGGATAAGCACTTGAGGGAAATAAACTTGCAGGGCTACAGATAAAGCAGGGCAATTGGCCCAATTGGATTGCTTCGCAGAGGGCCAGCATGGACTCAATGGGCTGAATGTTTCCTTCCGTGTTGTAATGGCCCTCTGACACTCCAGTGCAGTAGAGGGAGCGCCGCATTCTCAGTTATGCCATCTTTCAGATGTACGATAAACCGTTACAGGTGCCACTTACCCAAGTATATAGAACCATTTTTATAGGTTTAGATTCAAAGTTTTGGAAATACCCTCCAAGTGTGTGCGCAAGTACTGCTAAAGTTAATCAGCTAAAACAATGCAGTTTACCAGCACAAACCAACGGCAAGTTGTCCAGCCAGAACCACTTGACTCAGTGAGGGTATAGAAACAGAAAATACTGGAAAAACCAAGCAGGTCTGACAGCTTCTGTGGAAAAAGTAACAGTTAGTATTTCTGGTCTGAGACCTTCCATCAGGTTTTGATGAAAGATCACAGACCTGAAACATTAACTGCTTCTGTTTCCACAGATGTTATTCGACCTGCCAAATGTTTGCAGCATTTTCTGTTTTTAGTTCAGATATCCAGAATCTGCAGTATTTTATTTTTCTACTCATTAGGGTATTAGCTTAAAAGTTATCTGGAGCAAAGTGAGAAGAATCTCAATTTCCAGTACAAAAACAGAATTACCTGGAAAAACTCAGCAGGTCTGGCAGCATCGGCGGAGAAGAAAAGAGTTGACGTTTCGAGTCCTCATGACCCTTCGACAGAACTTGAGTTCGAGTCCAGGAAAGAGCTGAAATATAAGCTGGTTTAAGGTGTGTGTGTGGGGGGCGGAGAGATAAAGAGACAGAGAGGTGGAGGGGGTTGGTGTGGTTGTAGCGACAAACAAGCAGTGATAGAAGCAGATCATCAAAAGATGTCAACAACAATAGTACAATAGAACACATAGGTGTTAAAGTTAAAGTTGGTGATATTATCTAAACGAATGTGCTAATTAAGAATGGATGGTAGGGCACTCAAGGTATAGCTCTAGTGGGTTTTTTTTTTATTTTTTATATAATGGAAATAGGTGGGAAAAGGAAAATCTTTATAATTTATTGGGAAAAAAAAGAAGGGGGAAACAGAAAGGGGGTGGGGATGGGGGAGGGGACTCACGACCTAAAGTTGTTGAATTCAATATTCAGTCCGGAAGGCTGTAAAGTCCCTAGTCGGAAGATGAGGTGTTGTTCCTCCAGTTTGCGTTGGGCTTCACTGGAACAATGCAGCAAGCCAAGGACAGACATGTGGGCAAGAGAGCAGGGTGGAGTGTTAAAATGGCAAGCGACAGGGAGGTTTGGGTCATTCTTGCGGACAGACCGCAGGTGTTCTGCAAAGCGGTCGCCCAGTTTACGTTTGGTCTCTCCAATGTAGAGGAGACCACATTGGGAGCAACGAATGCAGTAGACTAAGTTGGGGGAAATGCAAGTGAAATGCTGCTTCACTTGAAAGGAGTGTTTGGGTCCTTGGACGGTGAGGAGAGAGGAAGTGAAGGGGCAGGTGTTGCATCTTTTGCGTGGGCAAGGGGTTGTGCCATAGGAGGGGGTTGAGGAGTAGGGGGTGATGGAGGAGTGGACCAGGGTGTCCCGGAGGGAGCGATCCCTACGGAATGCCGATAAGGGGGGTGAAGGGAAGATGTGTTTGGTAGTGGCATCATGCTGGAGTTGGCGGAAATGGCGGAGGATGATCCTTTGAATGCGGAGGCTGGTGGGGTGATAAGTGAGGACAAGGGGGACCCTATCATGTTTCTGGGAGGGAGGAGAAGGAGTGAGGGCGGATGCGCGGGAGATGGGCCGGACACGGTTGAGGGCCCTGTCAACGACCGTGGGTGGAAAACCTCGGTTAAGGAAGAAGGAGGACATGTCAGAGGAACTGTTTTTGAATGTAGCATCATCGGAACAGATGCGACGGAGGCGAAGGAACTGAGAGAATGGGATGGAGTCCTTACAGGAAGTGGGGTGTGAGGAGCTGTAGTCGAGATAGCTGTGGGTGTCGGTGGGTTTGTAATGGATATTGGTGGACAGTCTATCACCAGAGATTGAGACAGAGAGGTCAAGGAAGGGAAGGGAAGTGTCAGAGATGGACCACGTGAAAATGATGGAGGGGTGGAGATTGGAAGCAAAATTAATAAATTTTTCCAAGTCCTGACGAGAGCATGAAGCAGCACCGAAATAATCATCGATGTACCGGAGAAAGAGTTGTGGAAGGGGGCCGGAGTAGGACTGCAACAAGGAATGTTCCACATACCCCATAAAGAGACAGGCATAGCTGGGGCCCATGCGGGTACCCATAGCCACACCTTTTATTTGGAGGAAGTGAGAGGAGTTGAAGGAGAAATTGTTCAGCGTGAGAACAAGTTCAGCCAGACGGAGGAGAGTAGTGGTGGATGGGGATTGTTCGGGCCTCTGTTCGAGGAAGAAGCTAAGGGCCCTCAGACCATCCTGGTGGGGGATGGAGGTGTAGAGGGATTGGACGTCCATGGTGAAGAGGAAGCGGTAGGGGCCAGGGAACTGGAAATTGTTGATGTGACGTAAGGTGTCAGAGGAATCACGGATGTAGGTGGGAAGGGACTGGACAAGGGGAGAGAGAAGGGAGTCAAGATAACGAGAAATGAGTTCTGTGGGGCAGGAGCAAGCTGAGACGATCGGTCTACCGGGGCAGTTCTGTTTGTGGATTTTGGGTAGGAGATAGACGCGGGCCGTCCGAGGTTGGGCAACTATCAGGTTGGAAGCTGTGGGAGGGAGCCGCTTTGCAGAACACCTGCGGTCTGTCCGCAAGAATGACCCAAACCTCCCTGTCGCTTGCCATTTTAACACTCCACCCTGCTCTCTTGCCCACATGTCTGTCCTTGGCTTGCTGCATTGTTCCAGTGAAGCCCAACGCAAACTGGAGGAACAACACCTCATCTTCCGACTAGGGACTTTACAGCCTTCCGGACTGAATATTGAATTCAACAACTTTAGGTCGTGAGTCCCCTCCCCCATCCCCACCCCCTTTCTGTTTCCCCCTTCTTTTTTTTCCCAATAAATTATAAAGATTTTCCTTTTCCCACCTATTTCCATTATATATAAAAAATAAAAAAAAAACCCACTAGAGCTATACCTTGAGTGCCCTACCATCCATTCTTAATTAGCACATTCGTTTAGATAATATCACCAACTTTAACTTTAACACCTATGTGTTCTATTGTACTATTGTTGTTGACATCTTTTGATGATCTGCTTCTATCACTGCTTGTTTGTCGCTACAACCACACCAACCCCCTCCACCTCTCTGTCTCTTTATCTCTCCGCCCCCCACACACACACCTTAAACCAGCTTATATTTCAGCTCTTTCCTGGACTCGAACTCAAGTTCTGTCGAAGGGTCATGAGGACTCGAAACGTCAACTCTTTTCTTCTCCGCCGATGCTGCCAGACCTGCTGAGTTTTTCCAGGTAATTCTGTTTTTGTTTTGGATTTCCAGCATCCGCAGTTTTTTTGTTTTTATCTCAATTTCCAGTGACAGATCTGCACCCTGGGTTCCAGTAGTGTTCTAGACTACTGGCTAATCATCGACAGTGCCCTGAAATACTGCCAACCAGCCACAAGAGTTGGCTAACTTTGTCATCTTGACTCCAAAGCGAATTCAATTTGTGAGGATCGCAATCTAATCTCAGCGCTCAGTTAACAAATATAAATTGTTTGAATTTTGCTGCTTGTCATGTGAACCTTTAATTCGATAGCAACTTTGAAATCACTCCCCCCATTGAATATAAGTAAGTGCCACAAAGCACTCTGCAACATGATCAACACTGGCTTTTGATCTTCATTTTAATAAGTAGGAGCGTTTGAACTGAATCAAACAAATATTTCACTGACTATTACAAAAGTAAAGTACTGCAGGTGCTGGAAATCTGAAATAAAAGCAGGAAATTCTGGAAATACTTAGCAGGTCAGGCTGACTGGCTGAATTTTCCAGCATTTTTATTTTATTTCACTAACTATATCCATTTACAGTAGATACAGGCAGTAAAATCATTCTCAGCTCTAACTGAAAACTTGTAGTTCTATAGTTGCTGGTTTCTAATCAAGATCAGAGGTCTTCTGCAACAGCAACACTGTCTTGCTGATCACGATTCTTTGACTAGTATAGCTTCACCAACAAGTACATATACTATTAGAAAGACATTCAGAAGAACCTTAAAAATGAAGCATCAGTTTATCACTCAATTTTAATTTAACAGCTGCATTGTCTTAACCTACCTTAACGACTGATTACATACTAATTAAAATTTTGATTAGGTTTTAACAACAAAAATTCACATCTTTGCTACTTCAGATCCCAGTTCAAATTAAGGCAGGATGGAAAGTTGTGTTGCCACGTGGAAACATTCAGCTTCAAACATGCTTTGCAAGAATGAAAGAACTTTTATTTACAGCTGCTGGTGTAGGCTCAATGAAAATTTAAATGTTCCAGCCCAGCAGACTGTACCACCACAAGTCCTACTCTTCGATACCCATCAAGGCCACAAAGCTGGCTGAAAACTGTGGGCTGCATACATTAACTCTGGCAATTGCACAAGCCATATTATTGAAAGATCACAGAAAGATCCTCACTGTATCTAATTTATTTAATATTAACACCTGGAGGATTTTAATTTGTAGACAGTAGATATTGCCAAGATAGTAGCCTATTGAAATCTACATTTTAATAAAATTAGAATGCAACGATGGGCTGCCTGACTTTACTCAATATCCTGAAAATTTAATGCAATTTACATATCGTGGTCAAAGATTGCCTTTAAGAGTGTACTTGGAAGAAGCTGAAGACAAGTTTTATTCAGTGACACAAAATAGCAAATATTTAATGTGTTAATAAAATCCAATCATGGGACTGGTTATATCAAACTGATTATCAAATGGCAATTTTAGCTTTTTCCATCATTTATAATTTTGAAACTTAGATATTGAATGTACAAATGACCTACCTGCAGCTTTGTAATCCCATTCAATGGAACTCCTTAAATCATCACTATAATTCATGAGGGGAAAGAAGCCACTTTAAATACACATTACACTAGCTGTTTTGCTTGGGTCCAAAAAATATGAATCTTTTTCAACCCTCTTTGATCAAGCTCAATGTCTGTAGACTGTCCTAACTTTAATCAAATCGCTGCCTTATTCTGAAGTTATCCAAAATTTTGAGACTTTATTTCATTAGTCCAGATTTAGGCACTCCAAAAACCAGAGTGCCGAAGTGCTCCAAATGCTACTCATTTGTTTGGGTAATATTTTATTTGATACTTTCACAGGCTTTCTATAGTAAGAGGTGAAAAGATCCCTTTTTGAAGATTGGAAAATAAGTTTCCGTGCTGATTATAAAAGAAATATTAGTGCAACAAAATGGAATACTTTTCTCAGTGTCGATAAGAAGCAGAGTGAACCAAGATGTCTAGTAAAGATAAAAGCAAAATACTGTGGATGCTGGAAACAAAAACAGAAAATGCCGGAAAACTCAGCAGGTCTGACAGCATCTGTGGAGAGAATAAACACAGAGCTTTAGCTCTGAAGTCTTACTGACTCGAAACGTTTATTTTTTTTCTCTCCAAAGGTGCTGTGAGACCTGCTGAGTTTTCCAGCATTTTCTGTTTTTGTTGCCTAGTAAAGACTCAGGCCTAATCTAAGGGCAATAACATATTTTCTTACAGTCCGGGCAAAGGTCATCCTTCAGATCTTTGAGTAACATTTCTAATATAATAAATCATGGGCACAAAAACCTATTGTGACTGCCCACATCCAACTTCCTTTCAATCGATAGATAGGAAACTTACAACTCTTCAGATGAGGTTAGGTTCAGATAACAGGTGTAAAAACTGAATGGCAACTGCATCAGTTCATTTCACCAAATTTCACAATCTTTTCCTAGAATCATAGGTTGGAATTTTAGCATCGTCACAGAGTGGACTGACAGACTGGGGTGGGTGGGGTGGGGGGGAACAACATACCATTGAGTGGAATGGTAGGGCATGCCATCTCCATCACCTCCCCACCTTCACTAGTATTTTACCAGAGGTAGGGTAGGTGGTGGGGGGCTCACCCTAGGGCCAACTGAGGTCCTTACAGAGCCAAGAGCCATCTAAGGACCTCTTTCCACCACTACTGGTAAGCTAAGCAACATGGCCAGGCTAACAGGTAGCTAACAGTGGCCTGCCTGTGCTTCAAGGGATGCAAGGACTTCCTGAAAGGCCTATTGAGCAGCAAAAGCCTCCCCTTCTTTAAAAAAATCCCTCTGGCCTATCAATCGCCCCCTTCCTGGGATCTGATTGACTGCCTCCATGAAACCCACCCCACAGCTCTCCTCCAGGCCTCCAGTGGTGCTCCTGCTCCAGGGCCTACTGCAGTCCCAGCAGTGGCCATCAGTCCCAGTGGTGCAGCTGGGGCTTATGAGCTGCTGGCCCACTGATTTGCCGGCTGCCCTCGGAGGCAGGATTCAACTTCAGGCAACTAATTACCTGAAACACAAAAATTCAGTCATGGTTTCCCAGGCTGGCAGAGGCAAGCTCGCCCCGACTTTCCAACTGGGGCAGAGGCCTCACCTCAGTGTTAAATCCAGACCATAGAACGGCTGCATCACAGGAGACAACCATTTGGTCCAAAATAGGTGGCTGTAGAGATAGTGGGTACACTGGTGGTCATCTTTCAAAATTCTACAGATTCTGGAATGATGCCTGCAGATTAGAAGATTGCAAATGTGACCTTACTATTTAAGAAAGGAGGGAGACAGAAAACAGGGACCTGTTAGCCTGATGTCGGTAGTAGAGAAAATGCTATAATCTATTATAAAGGATGTGATAACTATTCATTTAGAAAATAATGATCTAATTGCGCAGAGTCAACATGGAAAGGGAAATCATGTTTGACAAACGTATTGGAGTTTTTTCAGAATGTTACTAGCAGTATAGATAAGGGGAACCAGTGGATGTGGTGTATTTGGATTTTCAGAAGGCTTTTGATAAGGTCCCACACAGGAAGTTAGTAAATAAAATTAGAGTACATGGTATAGGGGGTAATATTCTGGCAAGGATTGAGGATTGGTTAACAGATAGAAAACAGAGTAGGAATAAATGGGTCATTTTCAGGTGGGCAGGCTGTGACTAGTAGGGTACCACAAGGATCAGTATCCAGTTTTGATGAACAGTCATTTTAGACTCAAAACATTACCACTGTTCCTCTCCCTAAAGATGCTGCCAGAACTGCTGAGTTTTTCCAATTTTTATTTCAGTACTTGGGCCCCAGCTGTTCACAATCTATATCAATGATTTGGATGTGGGGTTTGCGGATAACTCAAAACTAGGCGGGAATGAGTTGTGAGGAGGATGCAAAGAGGCTTCAAGGGGATTTGGACAGGCTTAGTGAGTGGGCGAGAACATGGCAGATGGAATATAATGTGGTTAAGTGGGAAACAAAAACAGAATTACCTGGAAAAACTCAGCAGGTCTGGCAGCATCGGCGGAGAAGAAAAGAGTTGACGTTTCGAGTCCTCGTGACCCTTCGACAGAACTGGTTAAGTGGGAGTTTATCCACTTTGGTAGTAGGAATGGAGTTGCAGAGTATTTCTTAAGTGCTGAGAGATTGGAAATTGTGATGTCCAAAGGGACCTGGGTGTTCTTGTTCATAAGTCACTGAAATCTAACATGCAGGTGCAGCAAGCAATCAGGAAGACAAATGGTATGTTGGCCTTCATCACATGAGGATTTGAGTACAGGAGTAAAGATGTCTTGCTTCAATTGTATAGAACCTTGGTTAGACCGCACCTGGAATGGTGTACGGTTTTGGTCCCCTTACTGAATGAAGGATATGCTTGCCATGAGGGAAGCGCAGTGGAGTATCACCAGACTAATTCCTGGGATGGAGGGCTGTCCTAAGTGGAGAGATTGAGGAGTCAGCATTCTCTAGAGTTTCAAAGAATGAGAGGTGATCTCATTGAAACTTACAAAATTCTTACAGGGCGTGACAGGGTAGATGTGGATAAGATGTTTCCCCTGGCTGGTGAGTCTAGAACTAGGGAAAAGTCTCAGGATAAGAGGCAGGCCATTTCGGGCTGAGATGAAGAAGAATTTCTTCACTCAGAGGTTGGTGAATCTTTAGAATTCTCTATCCCAGAGGGCTGTGGAAGCTCAATCATGAGCATGTTCAAGACAGATCGATAGATGTCTAGATACTAATGACATCAAAGGATATGGGAATAGCATGGGAAAGTGGCATTTAGATAAAAGGTCAGCCATGATCTAGTTGAATGGTGGAGCAGACCCAAGGGGCTGAATGGCCTATTCCTACATTCATATGTTCTATCGAGACAGTACCAGCGCTCCGCAAGAGCAACTCAGCTCGTCCCATTTGCCCCTGTTTCACCATAGCCCTGCAAATTCTCTCTCGTGGTGTTTACCTAATTCTATTTTGAAAGCCATGATTGAATCAGACAGTGCATTCCAGATCCTAACCAATTGCTGCATAAAAAAATCGCCTCCTCATGTCACTGTTGGTTCTTTTGCCAATTACCTTAAATCCATGCCAGTGGTAAAGCCCCAGGAAACAATGGCATTCCACCTGAAACCATCAAAAGTGGAAAGCCAGCACTGTTGCAGCAAACTTAACTTCTGTGTCTCTGTTGAAAGGAAAGATTTGTGCCTCAAGACGTGTGATGTAAATATAGTCACCTTGTACACAAAGGGAAATGCAGTGACTGCAACAATTACCAAGGCACCTCCGTGTTAAGTATTTGGGGGGGGGGGGGGTGTCTTTGCTCACGTTGCTCTGACCCCATTACAGACCCTGACACCATTCATAAACCCCAGGTCTCAGTGTGGCTTCAGAGCTGGCCGATCAACAATCAACATGATTTTCTCACTTCGGCATTTACAGAAGTGCCACGAACAATGCAGACCACTTTACATTGCTTTCATAACCTCACCAAGGCTTTCAGTCTCATCAGTAGAGATGCATTCTTTAAACTTCTGCAGAAAATAGGATGCCCTCCTGCATGTCACTTCTTCTTTCCACACGAACATGCACAGTTCCATCAGTACAATGCAGCAACATTGGGGTAAAGCAGGTTTGCACCCTGGAGCCAATTC
Organism: Carcharodon carcharias; assembly: GCF_017639515.1. NCBI lineage: Eukaryota > Metazoa > Chordata > Chondrichthyes > Lamniformes > Lamnidae > Carcharodon > Carcharodon carcharias. The sequence continues at coordinate 123,720,955 of NC_054468.1, forward strand.
TCTTCGGCATATTTTTCTCTATGCCGCTACTGTTCACTCTTGGTGACGCAAATAAAGATGTCTACCTGCATGCCAGGGGTAACAGCAAGCTGTTCAACTTGGCAAGATTGCACATCAACATTAAAATGCGTAATGACCTGTCAGTGAGTTGCTGGTTTGCTGATGATGCTGTGCTGACATCCCACACTGAAGTTCATTTGAAACAGCTTGTAGATCAGTTCTCCTGGGTCTGCAAGGAGATTAAACTGACAATCAGCGCCAGGAAGCCGAAAGTTACAGGCCAGGACGTATAGACTCCGCTTTGTATCAACTTTGACAACCTCTCTCTGGAGGTCGTCGACAGCTTCACATACCTTAGATCAACAATTACCAGCAACCTGAACCTTGATGTCAAAATTAGCACCAGGATTGCCCAGGCCATGCTGTCATGTCAAAGTTGAAAAGTCAAGAGTGGATCAACAGCAAACTAACTGAAAATACAAAGCTCCATGTGTACCAGGATTAAGTTCTCAGCACCCTCCTTTACAGCAGCGAGCATGGACAACTAATGCAAGCCAAGAAAAGTGACTGAACAGCTTCCACCTCTGCTGCCTCAGATGAACATTGGACATCCCCTGGCAAAACAGTGTGCCGAATATGGAAGTACACCAACATGCAGGGAAGCCCAGCATGTTTGCTCTCGAGTCAACGGCAACTTTGTTGGCTGGGTCATGGGAACCAAATAGATGACAGCAGCATCCCCAAAGATATGCTCCATGGTGAGTTTACTATCGGCACAAGACCAACAGGTCACCCAGGTCTACGATACAAGGATGTTTGTAAGCAAGGCCTCAAGTTGACCGGAGTCAAAGCATGGGAAGTCCTTGCTGCTGAACGGAGACCCTGGAGACAAGCAGTCAGTAAGGGCGTGGAAAAAGCAAAGGACAAAAGAAATAACCAGATAGCAGAAAAGAGAGCCCGCCGTAAGCTGACCCTGGGCCGACACTTTTCATCCGTGCCAGCTGCAGAAGGGACTGCCACTCATGAATCAGCCTCTACAGCCAATGTTCAATCCAGAAGTGACATACACCCTGGGTGCAGTCCATCGTCCCCCAAGACGGCCTGATAGCATAACTTAAATCCGTGACATCTGGCTCTTGACCCTTCGGCCAATGGGAACAGTTTCTCCCAACCTTCTGATACTGACCACCTCTATCTAATATGCTCTCAATATTCTCTTCTCTAAGGAAAACAGCCCCAGCTTCTCAAATTTATCCATGGAGCAGCAGCTCCACCTTAATAGATATTGAACGGGATAGGGATGGGGGAGAGGTGGGGTCAGGTGCTGAACAATTCCATCACTAGCCTGAAGACACATGCCTGAGCCTTGACTTTCCTTTCCTTCATTTTTATCTGAATGCACAGGTGATTAAGAGACAGTCTTGCAAAAGGCCATTACTGGGTTGAGATGCCTACTGAACCTTCTAAAGGCTTTCAGAATCTGTCCCTGTATTGCAACCCGGCAAATTTTCTCTCTTCAGATAATTATCCAGTTCTTTTTTGAAAGCCAGGATTCAGTCAGTCTCCACCACACTTACAGGCAGTACATTCCAGATCCTAAACATGAGTGGGAAAATTTTTCCTCACGTCACCATTGCTTCTTTTGCCCATCACCGAGAACCTCTGGTTCTCAATCCTTCCACCAACAGGAACAGTTTTTCCCTTAATCTACTCCCATCCAGGCCCCCTCATGATTTTAATCATCTCTTCTCCAGGGAGAATAGCCCCAGCTTCTCCAATATATCCACATAACTGAAGTTCCTCATCCTGGAACCATGGAATCTTTTTTGCATCCTCTCTAATAATTTAACATACTTGACACACAAAAGTGTGGTGCTCAGAAGAAGACACAATACTCCACTTGAGGTTATATCAGTATTTTGTACATAAAATATTTAGTTTTCAAGTAATTGCTGTTAATGGTTGATTTATCTCAACACTTCTTTATACTGCACAAACAAAAAGTTCAAGCATTTCATCAAACAAAATACATCGAATCTGTAAAGAAGCAAAGTCTAGTTGGATCGGTTCTGGGGAAAGTGTGTAATGTTATGATGTCATATCAACATCAGGTAGTCTTACACATAGTCCCCTACTTCTAAGTTTTATTAAGTTACTGGACCTGCAAAATATCACCAGTGTGCTTTGATCTGAAACTGATCAGCCATAGATCTGAACACATTACGCCACTGGAGTGTCAGCCTGGGATATGACGGAGTGCTGCATTGTCGGAGGTGCAATCTTCTGATCTTGGAGAGGCTGCAGAGCATTCTGAAGGGGAGGGCGAACAGCCAGTGGTTGTGGTACATATTGGTACCAACGAAATAGGTAAAAAAAAAAGGATGAGGTCCTACAACCTGAATATAGGGAGTTCGAACATAAATTAAAAAGTATGACCTCAAAGGTAGTAATCGCAGGATTACTACCAGTGCCACGTGCTAGCGAGAGTAGGAATAACCGGATATATCGGGTGAATATGTGGCTGAAGAAATGGTGTGGAGGGGAGGAATTCAGATTCCTGGGACATTGGGACCAGTTCTGGGGAAGGTGGGACCAGAACAAACAGGACGGGTTGCATTTGGCCAGGACCAGGACCAATGTCCTCGGTGGAAGGGGGGGGGGTTGTTGTTGTTGTTGTTGTTGTTGTTTGCTGGTGCTGTTGGGGAGGGTTTAAACTAGAATGGCAGGGGGGTGGGAACCTGAGCAGAGAGACAGAGGAGGGGGAAACAATGATAGAAACGGAGGACAGAAAAGCAAGAAGCAAAAGTGGAAGGCAGAAAAAACAAGGGCGACAAACAAATGGGGTCAGTGCAAAATAAAGCTAAGATGACTAACAAGGTTATAAAGACAAGTCTAACGGCATTGTATCTTAATGCGTGGCGCATTTGCAATAAGGTAGATCCATTAACAGTGCAAATAGATATAAACAGTTATGATACAGTTGCAATTACAGAGACATGGCTGCAGGGTGACCAAGGGTGGGAACTAAACATGCAGGGGTATTCAATATTTAGGAAGGGCAGACAAATAGGAAAAGGAGGTGGGGTAGCACTGTTAGTAAGGGAGGAAAGCAATGCAACAGTAAGGAAGGATATTGGCTTGGAAAATCATGATGTGGAATCTGTTTGGGTGGAGATAAGAAACACCAAGGGGCAGCAAACGTTGGTGGGTGTTGTCTATGGGCCCCCAAACAGTAATGGAGATGTAAAGGAAGGCATTAAACAAGAAATTAGAGACGCATACAATAAGGGTACAACTGTAATTATGGGTGACTTTAATCTACATATAGATTGGACAAACCAAACTAGCAATAATACTGTGGAGGATTATTTCCTTGAGTGTGTACGTTATGGTTTTTTAGACCAATACGTTGAGGAACCAACTAGACAGCAGGCTATCATAGGCTGGGTATTGAGCAATGAGAAAGGATTAATTAACAATCTTGTTGTGCAGGGCCCTTGGGGAAGGGCAACCATAAAATGATAGAATTGTTCATTAAGATGGAGAGTGAAGAAGTTGAATCTGAAACTAGGGTCCTGAATATAAACAAAGGCAACTACAAGGATATGAGGTGCGAGTTGGCAATGATGGATTGGGGAATCTTACTAAAAGGGTTGACGGCGGATAGGCAATGGCTAATATTTAACGAAAGTATGCATGAATTACAACAATTATTCATTCCTGTCTGGTGCAAAAATAAAACATCCCATGGTAATAAAGGAAGTGGCCCTGGAAATATTGGATGCATTGGTGGTCATCTTCCAAAATTCTACAGACTCTGGAGCAGTTCCTTCAAATTGGAGAATGACAAATGTAACCCCAAAATTTAAAAAAGGAGGGAGAAAAAAAAGGGAATTACAGACCAGTTACAATAGCAGTGGGGAAAATGCTAAAGTCTATTATAAAAGATGTGGTAACAGAATACTTGGGAAGCATTAACGGGATTAGACAAAGTCAGCATGGGTTTATGAAAGGGAAATCATACTTAACTAATCTATTGGAGTTTTTTGAGGAAGTAACTAGTAGAATAGACAAGGGAGAATCAGTGGATGTGATTTATTTGGATTTCAAGGCAGCTTTTGATAAGATCCCACATAAGGGGCTAGTGGGTAGGGATCAATGCTTGGGCCCCAGCTATTCACAATATACATAAATGACTTGGATGAGGAAACCAAATGCAATATTTCCAAGTTTGCTGATGACACAAAACTGGGCAGGGTTGTAAGTTGTGAGGAGGATGCAAGGAGGCTTCAGGGCGATTTAGACAAGTTGTGTGTGTGGACAAACACATGGTAGACACAGTATAACGTGGATAAATGTGAAGTTATACACTTTGGTGTGAAAAACAGAAAGGCAGAGTATTATTTAAATGGTGATATATTGGGAAATGGGGATGTACAAGGGGATTTGGGTGTCCTTATACACCAGTCAATGAAAAGTGAACAGGCAGGTGCAGCAAGCAATTAGGAAGGCAAAGGAATGTTGGCCTTCATTGCAAGAGGATTTGAATTCAGAAGTAGGGATGTCTTACTGCAGTTATACAGGGCCTTGGTGAGACCACACCTGGAGTATCGCATGCAGTTTTGGTCTCCCTACCTAAGAAAGGATACACTTGCCATAGAGGGAGTGCAGCGAAGGTTCACTAAGTTGATACTGGGGATGGCAGGACTGAGGAGAGATTGATTCAACTGGGCCTGTATTCACTTAGCGTTTAGAAGAATGAGAGGGGATCTGATTGAAATGGGCTGGACAGACAGGATGCAGGGAAGATGTTTTCCCTAGTTGGGGAAACATATACCCTAGAACTAGGGGCCAAAGTCTCAGGGTACGGGGCAGGCCATTTAGGTCTGAGATGAGGAAAAATTTCTTCACTCAGAAGGTGGTCAACCTGTGGAATTCTCTACCACAGAAAGCTGTGGAGGCTGGGTCTGAGTATATTCAAGAAAGAAATTGATATATTTTTGGATATTAGGGGCATCAAGGGGTATGGAGAGAAAGCGGGAATATGGTTTTGAGGTAGAGGATCAGCCATGATCATATTGAATGGCGGAGCAGGTTCAAAGGGCCGAATGGCCTACTCCTGCTCCTAGTTTCTATGAGATGCTGAATTCATTTGCCCTCTCAAATATATCCCATGGCATTATTCAAAGAGGAGTTCTGCCCAGTATCCTAGCCAATATCCACCTCCAAACCGCAATCTCAAAAACAGGTCATAGGATCATCATCTTTCTGCTGTTTTTGGGGCCTTGCTATTTGTAATTGGGGAGTTCTCCCCAGCGTCCTGACCAATACTTACCTTCTTCATTTAACATCTCCTATACCCCATAACGGTTTTCCAAAATGGCGGAGAACTGGGAGAGAGTCATTACATGAGGCCACCTGGTCTGGGTCAATATCCTTAAGTTTTATCTGAAGTGAGGACCATATGCCTGAAAGTGCTCAGTAGGCATCACTGCCCTAGAGGGAACCTTGTATAGATGTTGTTACCTTGCTGGTACTTGAGGTGTATCATGGGCCTTGAAGAGCTAGTGCTCAGGAAGACAATGTGTGAGGCTAAACACTTTAAACTCTCCATTGTCCAGGGTTATATCTGGACAAAAAAAATCTTATATCCAATTGGCCCTGGTGAGTTATCAGCAACACTCAAGTAAATCCATGATTGGGGGAGGCCCAATTCTTGGGAAGTGTTTGAAAGATAGCCTACTTTAATTTTTCATCCCATTTGACACTAGCCAGTTTTGCCAAGTTCTTTGGGATTCCATCTGAGGTGCTGGATACATTTGGATCTTGACTCCCAATCTACATTTGGCCTGCATTATAATCAGACTCTGAGTACTGCCTGAAAACTCAAGGCAAATGTGACAGCGTTGTTTGGTGACTGGTCTTTAAGGCATTAATATTAGCGATAGCAAAAGGACTTCTGTATTTTAATATGTAAAGCCTTTGACAGAAGTTGGTGTAGATATTTTATTCCAATTTGTACAAATACTTTGTATTTTAATATAAGCAGGAATTCACCAAGGCTCCTTCGACAGCACCTTCCAAACCCACGACCACTACCATCTAGGAGGACAAGGGCAGCAGACAGATGGGAACACCATCACCTGGAAGCTCCCCTCCAAGTCACTCACCATCCTGACTTGGAAATATATCACCATTCCTTCACTGTCACTGGGTCAAAATCCTGGAACTGTGGATGTACCTATACCACATGGACTGCAGCAGTTCAAGAAGGCAGCTGATCACCACCTTCTCAAGGGCAACTAGGGGTGGGTAATAAATGCTGGCCCAGCCAGCGAAGCCCACATCCTGTGAATGAATTTAAAAAACCATTTGCATTGGTCAATATTAGCAGAGATGCCAAGAAAGCAACAACACAGTGGGTTGGGTTGGTGTGGAGACACATTGCACTTAATATTTCAATTCAATCTAGCTCCCCAACAACCCCTTTTATTTCTGCCTCTTTCATTTGTCAGGACATTCCAAGGTGCTTTACTGTCAATGAAGTACTTTCCTGAAGTGTGGTCACTTTGGAATGTAGGAAGTTCCCACGAACAGCAATGTAATGGCAACCAGATTATCTGTTTTAGAGATGTTGATTGAGATAAGCATTAGTCAGAACACTAGTATATTCCTGCTTTTCTTCAAAACAGCGCTATGGGATCTTTTGTGTCCACTTGAGGGAGCAGATGGGAACCCTCAGTTAAAATTCTCAACCAAAAGACAGCACCTTCGACAGGGCAACACCCACACTGGAGTGTTAAGTACATTTTTGTGTTCTAGTTCTCTGGAGTGGGACTTGAATTCAGAACCTTTTGACTCAGAGTGAGAATGCTATTCACTGAGCTGTGGCTGATTCTATGCTATTTAAATTACTTTAGAGACACACACAATCGGGCTACTTGAAAGAATATGTGCTTGCAAACTGGTAGAAAGTTGTTTTATTTGTATGCATGCTCTAAAAGAGGTAGCAACTAAAACAATGTTTTTTGAAGCACATTAACTAGTACCAACCAGTACGTACTTCTCAAGTTTTAAGATTAAGATTGGTGATTCAAGTTACGCTGAAGACAAAATACATGCACACTGTGTTGATAAAACTAAACAATTAAAAATGAAAACTGTGAATGACCATCTTATCTGATCTACTGATTTAATTTGACTGGATATGTAATGTTAAGAGCAAAAAATGTATTTGCCTGGCAAAGTATTGTGAAAGCAGTGTATTGCAATTATGGCTTTATGGGATGTGAAAGGAGGAGTTGGCAAGTGGCTATGCCCATCTCTGATGGCAGGATGTCATTCTCAGTGTATGTTAAAATCACCTAGTTTCTCCAGCAGCACAGTATACTTAGTCACTTTGGTGGGTTAAGATGGTAACTGAAGAGCATGTGTGTAGGATACTTTTAATTGAATACAGATGGGGGTGTAACATTTATTTGTCTTGCATTTTGCACAGCACCAATTGCCCATTCATTTGTTTTGATGAATATATTGGTCATTGATCAGAAGTTTACAATAATTTCAGTAAAGCCTCCATAAATCCATTGCTTTTAACATAGGCAGTATGTGGAGAATGCCAAGTAAATATGAAACTCTATTGACTGCACACACTCCTAAAGAACAGTATTATCAGCCACGTGAACATCAACATTTGATGATAACATTAACCAGGAGGCACTCAGTTCAAATCTAGGTGTAGGTAAATTCCATTGCAACAGCTGAGCACTAATAGACTCCCCTGCACTGCAGGCAGACTTATATTGGAGAGATAACTTACAAATTTGTATTCCAGCTCAATGCATCTAACACAAAGCTCACAGGCCTTAGGTTCATTTCATTTATCACTACAATGGATTATGTCGGATGAAATAAAACAAACATTTGCACCCGTATGATTACAAATCAGGACAAATGCGGACTTCTGAATCATGTAAAACGCCCTTCTTCCTTTGGCTATATTAATATACTATGTGCCATACAAACAGAAAACGTTTACATAAACAACTATGGTAGCTAAGCATGTGTCAGTGTATCCAAGCTGTCAACATAATATATCACTGGAAGAGAGTCCACCACCAACAATGTGACGCTCCCTCAGTATTGCACTCAAATAACAGCCCAGATTATGTGCTCAAGTACATAGTGGCACACTGCAACCAAACTGGGTGAAAATGTCACTAACATTCACAATCATTTACAATAAAGAAAATTATTTGGCACAGTTATGAATGAGCACTCAGATGCCACCATTTTTATTAACTCAAACACTTTATACAAAATAAACGGCAGCAAATCACACTACCATGCGATTTGATGAGTTATGCTGTGCCATACTAAACCACTTGGCTCAACTACAATTCTTAAGCCAATTGTCAATTAATTGCCCTCAAGAGTCTAACCAGGGACACAAAATAATTACTTAGCAAAGCAATGATTTCAGAAATGATAGGCACAGAAACCCAAAAGAGGTCAATCAATTTTAGAGTCATATTTGGCTGTTTGAGAGTGGTGATGGACCATTGAAGGTAACAGCACTCCACTAGTGGTTACAAAATAATGTACTTTGAGTATTGCAGGATTAGGATCTCTTACATTAGCCAAAACTACAACACACAGAGACAATAGCACACATAGTACACAAAAGGAAGGAATTGGGATAAGAAAATGTGAAATCCAATGTCAAATTTGCAGGCTAACCCAACTATTGGGTTACTCATTGGAACAAGTGGGTTGTCTTGAGGAAAGGTTGGACAGACTGGGCTTGTTTCCACTGGAATTTAGAAGAGTGAGGGGTGATTTAATTGAAGTATACAAGATCCTTAACAGCCTTGACAAGGTGGAAGTGGAAAGGATGTTTCCTTTTGTGGGTGAGTCCAGAATTAGGGGGGACTGTTTTAAAATTAGGGGATACACTTTTAGGACAGAGATGAGGAGAAATTTTCTCTCTGAGTTGTGCAACTTTGGAATTCTCTGCCTCAGAAGGTGTTGGAGGCGGGGTCATTGAATATTTTTAAGGCAGAGGTAGATAGATTCTTGTTAGGCAAGGGAATCAAAGTTATTGGGGTTAGATGGGAATGTGGAAATCGAAACACAAGTAGAACAGCCATGATCTTACTGTATGGCGGAGCATGGTCGAGGGCCGAATAGTCTACTCCTGTTCCTATTTCTTATGTTCTTATGTAACTATGCATAAGCAGAGGCATGGCAGAAAATACAATCAATGTCAAGGTGGACACCAGACTTCTCGTGCATCATGTCAGTTTGTTAGTGACATTTTCACCCAAGTTAGAAGGTTGCAGAATGCCAGTATGCACTTGAGCACATAACCTGGGCTTTTATTTGAGTGCAATAGTGAGGGAGCGTCATTGTTGGTGGTGTGCTTTTTCAGGTCAATTATTAAACCAAGGCCTCACATGCCTGCTTCTATAAAACCTGGACACAGAAGGTCCAAGGACACAACATGAAGAGCAAGTTTTCCAGCTTACATGCTGCCTATTGTTTGTGGGATCTTGCTGCAAGAAAAATACTTTGCCTTGTTTGCTTACGTAACAAAACGCAAAGTAGTTTATTTGTTGTAAAGCACTTTGGAGCAACCCAAAGAGGGGAGATGGTGCTATAGAAAAAAAACTTCAAAGCATCAACTGTAAAAGTGGATCTAAATTTTAAATTTAAAATGTTGATGCATGCATTGCAATGTGGCTCTGTTATTTATTTCCCCCCTCATTCAGAATTTGAGGAGTTTGGTGGGAATAGGATAGGGAACAAGATGAGATAGCCAAGGTGAGCTTAGGCATATGGGGGAGATAGAAAAACTAGAAAAAATTGAGTTCAGGTTTAGGACAGGTGAGAGCATTGGGGGAAATGTGGCCCAGTGAGCTGGGGGAGGGAGGGAGAGAAGTGGAAGAGCCAGCTGAGTGGATGCTCTCAATCTTAGTGCCAAAATAGTCCATAGGTTCCTTGACCAGTTGGAAGTAAGGTTGGAAGGAGCAGGTGAGAGGGGTTTAAGGTGGTGCTTTGTAGTTGAGGCCAGAAACTATCACTGCATTCCACTTGCCTGGATGAGTGCAGCTCCCACAAAACTCAAGAAGTTTGACACCATCCAGGACAAAGCAACCCACTTGATTGGCATCCTTTCCACAAACATTCACTCCCTCCACCACCGACAACACACAGTGGCAGCAGTGTGTATCATCTACAAGGTGCACTGCAGGAATTCACCAAGGCTCCTTCAACAGCACCTTCCAAACCCACGGTCACTACCATCGAGAAGGACTAGGGCAGCAGATAAATGGGAACAACATCACCTGGAGGTTCCCTCCAAGTCACTCACCATCTGACTTGGAAATATATCGCCGTTCCTTCACTGTTGCTGGGTCAAAATCCTGGAACTCCCTTCCTAACAGCACTGTGGGTGTACTTATACCACATGGACTGCAGCAGTTCAAGAAGGTAGCTCAGCACCATCTTCTCAAGGGCAATTAGGGATGGGCAATAAATGCTGGCCCAGCCAGCAAAGCCCACATCCTGTGAATGAATAAAAAAGGATGATCCTGGAATAATGAGCCATTTTCACAGAGGGCAGCAGGACCCAATAGTTATGTGGTCCAGCCAGATCTGGTAATGAATGACTGAACCAACTGCCAGTGTAATAGCATGACAAATAGAGGGCCATAATAAAAACAGAAATACTCAGATAAAGCAGCATCTGAGAAAGGGAGTTAATGTTTCAGGCCAATGATCTGATGAACTGTATTTTGATTTTGCCAAAAGTTATCAGGTACAAATTTGAAATTGCAGTTTAAGTTACTTGGAGAGAGTTTTTTTTCCAGGAGTGAGAAGGGGAACATCAGAGTCAAATATGGCACAGGAAGCCCATCATTCAGCCCATCGAGTCCGTGCTGGCTCCACGTGGAGTACTCCAGTCAGTGCCCTTCTCCTGCTCGATGCCAGCAGCCCTGCAGGTTTATTTCTTTCAAGCGCCCATCCAATTTTCTTTTGAAATAATTTGATTCCACTTACACCATCCTCGTGGGCAGAGTGCGCCAGATCATTAGCACTCGCTGTGTAAAAGGTTCTTCCTCACATTCCTCCTGTCTCTTGCCAAAATCTTAAATCTGCGTCCCCCATCCTATCAGCTAATGGGAGGAGTTTTTCCATATCTACTTTATCTAAGGCTGTAGTAATCTTGTACACCTCTATCAAATCTTCCCTTAATCTCCTTTGCTCCAAGGAGAACACCACCAGCTTCTCCAACCTAACCTTGTAACTAAACAACACCCCACCCACTCCCAAGTTCCTGGAATCTCTGCACCCTTTCAAGGACCTTCACATCTTTCCTAAAGTGTGGTGACCAGAATTGGACACAATAAATTGTTGGTTAGGTCCCAACCTGGAGTAAAAAGGTTCAGCATAACTTCACTGCTTTTGTACTCAATGTCTCTGTTTTTGAAGCCCAAGATCCCACATACTTTGCTAATCACTCTCACAATATGTCCCACCACCTTCAAAGATCAATGCTCATGCACCCCCAGGTCCATCCATCCTGCACACACTTTAGAACTGTGCCATTAAGCCTATGTTGCCTCTCCAAATCCCTTCTAGCAAAATGCATCAACTCACAGTTCTCTGCATTAAATTCCATCTGCCACTTGCCTGCCCATTCTGCTAACCTGTGTCCTATTTCAGGAAATTCATATCATCCTCACTGTTTGCCACGCCTCCAATTTTGGTATCATTGGCAAATTTTTGAATTTTACCCTGTATTCCAAAATCCAAGTCATTTATTTGTAGCAAAAAAGCAGTGGTCCCAGCACCAACCCTTGGGGAACATCGTTGTCTACCATGGCTCGCTGTTTTCTGTCCTTAAGCTAATTTTTTATCCATTTGTACACTGGAGCTCCTATTCCATAAGCCTCAATTTTGCTAACCAGCCTTTTATGTGGTACCATGTTATACTCGGATTCTTTAAGGGAGACTCTCGCTTGTGACCAAACAAAATGGAGAAGGTTCATTCAGGAGGGCACTGAATACATCAAGAGACATGGTCGGTAATACACAGAGGATGAAGTTGCAGTATCAGAGAGTATGCACAGACCTCCAAACAACCTACCTACCCAACCCTTCAACTGCATGTGGCAGAGTCAGCAGAATTTGCATTGGATTTATCAGCCATCTTAGAACCCATCAAACCAGAGTGGAAGCAAGTCATCCTCAATTCTGAGCGACCGCCTAAGAGAAGAGACTGTATCAAATGTTTCCTTAAAACCCATACAAGCAATATCCATAGCATTCCCTTCATGAACCTTCTCTGGTACTTCATCAAAAAATTCAATTAGATAAGTCAAGCACGATCTACTTCACAAATCCACGTGGATGAAGAGGGATACTAAAGATGGCAAGGTCAAGGGACTTGCCATGAATATGGGCAGGGGTGTTTATTTGGAGGAAGAGGTTAAGGAGGATAGGAGGGCAGTGAATTCAGAGGAACAAGGGTATGACTGGTTGAGGTGAAGGTTGAAATCACCATGAATGAGAGGTCATGGTGAGGGAATTTAGCACAGAATACATTTTGGTGAGAAACTTGGTGTGGTATTTGAGTGAGAAGTAGAGAATGAGGATTATAGAGAAGCTAGAGGGGTGGGACAAGGTGAGATGCTCAAAAGGAAGAGTGTGCGGCAGAGGAGTAGGGGGACAAACCAATACATGATTTGGTGATAAGGACCACACTGTCCCAGAAAGTTACCTGGTAAAGCCAGGATGGTAGGTTCGTTGAGGAAGAAACACGTCATCACGTGATCCATGTTTCCGTCAAGGTCATGATGTCAATGCAATCATCCAAAATGCAAGGCCCTTTTTCATAAGTGAAATGACATCTTGCAGGGACCAGTGGAGAGGGGCAGTAATAATTGATCTGTTGGCAGAGTCCACATGGTCAGCACTGGAAGGGGTGAACTTCAATAGCTTAAAGATTAGTAGTAGCAAATGTACACAAAATAGGATTCGAAAATTGTTGTATCTTAGAGCCAGATTAATTAAGTTCAATTAGAAACTGCATTCTCTTGTCCGAGAGAAACCAATGGTACGGACTCCATTCTACTATCTTGATAAGAAACAGAAACATAAAGGTTCTATCACATTGCCAATGCTGAACATATGGTTGTCAATTATTATTTTTGATAAAACATTTTATATATTTGTCTGCATAATCCCACAGACCAAATATTTATTAACTATTAAATTAAAATAATTTGCCGTTTTTGTGACACTGTACAAAATGTGTTTGGCCTGTGCCTGTTTTTTCTCATGTTTTTCACACCTGCAGGAATATAGTAAAAATACTTTTGTCCCTGGCTAATTGGTGAGAAACTAACTTGCTTGAAAAAACTTTTAAACACCTAAATCTGATCCAAAAACAGAAGCTTGCCACTTCTTGAGTACAGTTTTTTATTCATTCATGGGATGTATGCGTCACTGGCTAGTGACCAGCATTTATTGCCCATCCGTAACTATCCTTATTCAGAGGGCATTTAAGAGCTGACCACATTCTGTGGGTCTGGACTCACACGTAGGCCAGACCAGGTAAGGATATTATAAAAGCAAAACACTGCAGATGCTGGAAATCTGAAACAAAACAAAAATTGCTGGAAAAACTCAGCAGGTCTGACAGCATCTGTGGAGAGGACGGAATTAATGTTTCAAATCTGTATGACTCTTCTTCAGAATTAAAGAGAAGTAAAAATGTGATGAAATATATACTGTTTAAGGGGATGGGACAGGTAAAACTAGATTGAAGGCCAATGACAGGTGGAGGCAAAGGTGAGATTGCAAAAGATGTCATAAACAAAAGGTCGAAGGGGTGTTGATGGCGGTGATACTGGCAACAGGAGGTGCTAATGGTGACATTAAGAGTAGAAAGCAGAATGAGCAAGTGACAGATGGCCCTAGTGGGGGTGGGGTGGGGGGAGGGGACAGTGTGGGGGAAAAAGATTGAAATAGGCTAAAAGGTGGGGATAAAACAATGAATGGAAATACATTTTTTAAATAATAAGAGGGAAAAAATATGTATAAAAATTTTAAAAATAAATATTTGAACAAAGGGGTGAGGATGGAGGAGAGGGCTCACGATCTGAAGCTGTTGAACTCAATGGTAAGTCCGGAAGTCTATAGAGCATTGAGCTTCATTAGAACATTGCACCAAGGACAGACATGTGGGCTTGAGAGTAGGGTGATGTGTTGAAATGGCAAGCGACAGGAAGGTCTGGGTCATGCTTGCAGACAGACTGAAGGTGTTCCTCAAAGTGGTCACCCGGTCTGCATTGGGTGCAGCAAATGCAGTAGACCAAATTGAGAGAATTATAATGTCCTTCCCTAAACCATATGGATTTTTACGACAATCGGCAATGGTTTCATGGTCATCTTTAGATTTTTTAATACCAGATTTTTACTGAATTCAAATTCCACCATCTGCCATGGCGGTATTCGAACCCAGGTCCCCAAAGCATTACCCTGGGTCTCTGGATTATTAATCCAGTGATAATACCACTACGCCATCGCCTTCCCATAAATGAGAACACTCTCCAGCTGCTGCTCCCTCCTGCCACACCAACACCTTGCACACTTAAATATCTGGTGACATTTCATGAAAGGTAGACACTGAGCTATACTGTACTTAACTCTGTCAAAAACAATAAATGCTGACACTTCTAGTCCATACAAGAATTTAGTTTCCCTTTATAACTACTCATCTTAATGCTGGAAACTTGAAGCCAAGTTGCACACAGCCAGATTTCTGACAAGGGCAATTTCTCACAAAACTTACTTAGCAATGATAAATAAACTGAATACTATTTGTAAAAATGAATTTCTAATGTGAAAACAGTATTTATATATTAACAGCCACCCTCCCCCATTTAAAACATTGAGCTTTTCTGCTAAAAGGGATGATAGAATAATTGAAAGCAGTTGACAACTTCGAACCTAATCACCTCAAATGTCTAGCATATTTTGACAGTTCCATAATAAGCATTCACAGCCAATTTCTGTAGGAAGCAAATTGACAAATTTTCAAAGCAAAGCTTCTGAGCTATTTTCAAATAATCACCGAATGTTTCTTGAAGCATTTTTACTCAACCTATCCTAAGCTTCAGTAAGAAATATCATGCACAAATAGGCATTTTTGGATACACTGCCACTGCTAAGATAAAATACAATCTACAGTTCAAATAATTCTACCTAGGGATTAACATTTCTGAGGTTCAGCTGGAGATTGTGTGTGGGGATCTTAAATTTCATCATCTCCCCATGGCACAATAGCTTATTCTTTCTTTTTTCATTTATTCTTTGATGCACGGTCAAGAAAGCTTAGTTTCATTGCTGCATTCATTTCATCTCTGCATTGAGTAGCCACCCAATGACCCAGATAACTTGCTGATTTTGGTCTTCCAGAGTCACTTGACTTTGAATCCTGTAATTATGCTATACAACACTAATTAAATGCTGCCCCCAAGTGGCTAAATGACAACATAAACCAAAGATGCCCTGGCCACATGACTGATCTTTAAAAATTTTAGAATGAGATTGGGCAGGGCCTAAATTACCTACCTACATGAAATCAGTCAAACCTTTTCCATTCAAAATAATTCAGTGACACAACTGAAAGCTGATTCATGGCTCAATCTATGAACAAACTCACTAATTCCTCCTGCCCCACCCAAGGTTTCCCTATTTTGTAATCCTTATTTAAAGGTCTGTAAGGCACCAGTTAGGGAATCCCTTTCAGCTTGTCTTTTGCCAAAATGGAATCTGCCCCCGGATGTGCTTTCTATTAGCCTATAAACTGAAAAGTACAAAAGGAAAAACAAAATTTCTAGGCTCAGGGGTGGGGTGGGGGGGCGGGGGGGACCTCATTGGGAAACAATGGATTTATGAAGTGGTATCTTGTCGGGAGAGTTAGCTCGTTATACAAGAGTAAACCACGGAACAGCTTTCAGTAGAATCAATGGCTTCTTCACCAAATGAAAAATCTTCAGTTGTTTTAATGTTGCTAGATAATTCAGGTCCTCCCACCCCCACCCTGAAAGATAATTTCTTCAAACTGAGCTAAGGAATCTCATCAATTGATATAACAGAATGCCGGCAGCAATCATTTATCGAAGGCCAGTGAAGTAAATTATTCAGTTAAAAGTGACAAAATAAATCTAATCGCTCACCTGACAACTAGACTAATACATGACTTTAAAAAAAGTCAAATTCATGAACATGATTGATTTACTCAAAAAATTAGGAGTTGGCATAAAGTAATACTTTACAATGCTTACAAGTTTTACTTTCTTCAGCTTTGGGCAGGTAAATGCATACATATCAATTTTAATTTTTTCTGAGCACAAGTGATGAAGGATTGGAATTTTTTCTTTTTTCACACACTAACTGAACTGCAAATTAGATTGCATTATCAGTATTAAAGGCAGGCAAAGAAAGTTATCTCTGAAATGTGATCAAAATTTTGCTACACTTTTGTAATTCAAAGGCCGATGCTAAAGACACTAGAGTGAGAGCGTTGTAAGTCACACCATGGAATCCTTTGTCCTTGCAACTGCAGCATCAATTAAATTTAGCCGTTAAGACCATGAAGATATAGAAGCACACCCTTATCATTTACAGTCAGCAAATCATAGACAACAACTGTAGCAGAATCTTTGCCTGGTCATCCTAAAACAGGATAGAAATTGTCAAATTATTCAAACAGTTTTATCATTAGATTGTCAGAAAATCAGAAAAGATGCTGAAAATATGATATTGGTTAATTCACAAATATTTTTCGGTTGAAGAGAGTACACAGTTGACATGATTCTCATCTTGACTAAACCAAGTTTTAGGACTTAGCCATTTTAATGCAGCTTTCATTAATAGGTGCTTAATCCAGAGGTGTTTTTGATATTCATTTATCATTTTGAATCATAACAATGTAAACCATTAGACAGAAATACTGAAGCGCTGTTGGGAAGCACATGCCTATTTTTAAACTTTTAAATTGAAGTTAGAACTTTCAGACAAATACTACAGATATCTAATCATACGGGTTGAAACATTTTAAACGTTGACCATTTTAAACATCTGCTTAATACACATTTTTGTTGCAGACCGAATTCAGCCATATAACATCATTATGGTCAGAATATTGTCTGAATCACATGCTACAAATTTAAGCTTGTTGAGTCTCTAATGCCCTGAAACAGGGATGCTTTTTGATCAATGAATGCCCCATTTCTTGCAGTGTGTAGTGTGCTTTTCTCATAAACGTAGTGTCCTGTTCCCTTCAGTCAGGACGGCACCAATAAACTCATTAGCAGCAGCAGTGCAAAACACAAACTCTTCAAAGATACTCAGCCCAGGTTCATGTTCAGTGCTTCCTTCAGCTATTAAAAAGGAAATCACTTTTGACCATTCCACTTGAGGTCAGGTATTGTAGTCTTTTTCTATAAATCATGAAATTTCAGTAGTAGCTTAGCAAACCATGTTGCATAGTAGGGCCATTGAGAGATGGCCAGTACGGAAAGCGTGAGGAGACAGGCGACTACACCAGATTGATACAGAGACTGAGTGAGTAGCAAATTAGGATCACATGGGAATTGGGTGCACAGGGGGAAAGAGGTGTCGTATAGAGATTACTCTCTAAGTTAACTAAGTGAGTAATTAAATTGACTAAATAACAAATAACAATGGCAGGACAGTTGCAGCTGTGGAATGTGGAAGCTTTTGAACACCAAGGTGATCCATGACAAACACATCTGCAGAAAGTGTAAGCAGGTTGAGGAATTCTGGATCAGGATTATTGATCTAGAAGCTGAACTGCAGACCCTGGGCAACATAAAGGAGGGGGAGAAATACCTGGACACTTAATTCCAGAACACAGTCACATCTCTTAGAATAGGGTCGTCTGTTTTGGTCAGCAGTGAGGGACAGGAGGATGTGACTGTGAGTCAAGCAGGTAATGAGAACAAGCAGACAGTTGTGGTACAGCCTCAGATTTTGCAATTGTCAAACAGGTTGGAGGTGCTCACAACCTGTGTGGATCAAAAGGAAGTCTGCAAGGTGGATGAGCTGGCTGGCCATAGCACCATGATACAGGAAGCCGTTCAAGCGGGGGAGCAAACAGGAGTGTAGTGGTGGCAGGGGACAGTATAGTGAGGGGGATTGATCTCTGCAGCAGTGTTCTCTGCAGCAAAGAGCAAGAGTCCAGAAGGCTGTGTTGCCTGCTTAGTGCCAGGGTTTGGGATATCAGCTCAGGGCTGGAGAGGAACTTGCAGTGGGAGGGGGAGGATCCAGTCATTGTGGTCCATGTAGGTACCAATAACATATTCAGGATGTAAAAAACATACCTTATTTTCTGTTGGAATGTTGGATTAGAATTGCAATGTCTGCAGTTTGAAGGACATATCCAATGGAGCAGGATGAGAGATACATAAAATGTTGCAGTCTTGAAACAGAGTGTGCCATGAAAGGCAGGATAGTGCCAAAAAGAAGCCCTGGACCAAGGGGACTGCCTGACAACAGCATTTCAATTGGGTCCTGACCAGGGTTTTTTGAGGGCAGTGAGCAGAAAGCTCCTGGCCAGCAAAGAGAAAATCATCTAAAATCTCTTTTTCCTCATATCTCTACAACCTGCGCGCTCTCTGAGGAAACTCCTGTAAAAAGAAAAAGGGGGAAACCACAGTTACAGACACTGAAAAGTAAGTTCTCAGCCAGAACTAAATACTGAAAGTGCTGGAAGGCCACCTCATGTCATCAACAAGAACTGAAAGGAATTTGGAAAACATCGATCAAAATCAACCCATCGAATCCTGTACTCCGGATTGGTGCTATTAAACTGTTTTATCCCACCCTTAAAACCCATGTTTTGTGTGTCATATGCGTCTTGTGTTTGCATGTGTATAGGGATTTAAGAAGGGGGTAAAGTTTAAGTTATAGCATTAGAAATTAGCAGTTCATGTTTCTTTCTTTCGCCACTAATTAAAGACAATTAGTTCAATAAATAGTTATTTACTTATTAAGTTTACAAACCTGGTGCTCATATTCTATTAACCTAAATTAAACAGTAAGGTAGAATTGGGGCAATCTGGTGGTTTGATCAAACTTTTTTTAAATTTGTCACAGCGTGGGGAACAATGGAGCTTGACATTACAGCGCACTATCCCCAGTGAGTCGTGAGAAGGACAAGAAAGGAGGTTCTGCGTAGTCATAACGAGAAGCTAGGTACCAAATTAAGCAGAACCTCAAAGGTAATAATTTTTGGATTATTACCAGAGCCACGTACAAATTGTCATACAACAAATGAGATTAGAGAGATGAATGTGTGGCTCAAAGACTGATATGGGAGAAGTGGGTTCCAGTTCGTGGGATACTGGCACCAGTGATGGGGTGGGGACCATACCCTTGGGATGGTCTACACCTGAACCGTGCTGGGATGTGTGTCCCTGCGAGTCACATAACTAGGGAAGTAGAGAGGGCATTAAACTGAACTGGTGGGGGGTTGTGAGGGATCAAGCTTGGGTAGATGTGGCAAATCCAGGGATAGATTCAAAGCAAGAGACCATAATAGTAATATAGAAAATGACGGACATATGACAGCAGGAAGGGACAGAGAGATGAAACCTAAGAATGCACCAATAGTCAAGGCTAGATATTACAAAGATAACAAAAAGACAAAACTAAAGGCTCTGTATGTATGCACAAAGCATTTATAACAAAGAAAATGAATTGATGGCACACATTAAAGTAAAGAAATAAAATCTGATAGGCATTAAGGAGATGTGGTGCTGGATGACAAGGATTGGGTCCTGAATGTTGACACTCAAGAATAGGAAGCTAGGTAAAGGTGGCGGGGTCAACAAGATTTCGAGAAAGGGAAGTCATGTTTAACCAATTTATTGCAGTCCTTTGAAGGAGTAACATGTGCTGTGGATAAAGGGGAGCCTGTAGATGTACTGTACTTGGATTTCCGGAAGGCATTTGATAAGGTGCCACCTCAATGGTTATTGAAAATAAAAGCTCATTGTGTAGGGGATAGCATATTAGTATCGATAGATGTTTAGCTGGCTGGCAGAAAACAGACAGCATGCATAAATTGGTCTTTTTCTGATTGGCAGGATGTGATAAGTGGAGTCCTGCAGGGGTCTGTGCTGGGGCCTCAACATTTTACAATTTATATCAATGACTTAGATGAGGGGAGTGAAGGCTTATAGCTAAATTTGCAGATGACACAAGATAGGTAGGAAAGTATGTTGCGAAGAGGACATGAGGTTGCAGACAGATATAGATAGGTTGGTGAGTGGGCAAAAATCTGGCAGATGGAGTATAATGTGGAAAAATGTGGCAGGAAGAATAAAAAAAGCAGAGTATTACTTAAACAGAGAACAGCTGCAGAATTCTGGGGTGCAGAGAGATCTAGGTGTTCTAATACATGAGTCATAAATATTAGTATGCTGGTGCAGCAAGCAATTAAGAAGGTTAATGGAATGCTATCCTTTGTTATGAGAGGAATTAAGCTTAAAAGTAAGGATGTAATGCTTCAATTATACAGGGCATTGGTGAGTCCTTATCTCGAATACTGTGTGCAGTTTTGATCTCTTAATTTAAGGAAAGATATAAATGTGTTGGAGGCGGTTCAGAGGAGGTTTACTAGATTGATATCTGCAATGAGTGGATTGTCTTATGACGAAAGGTTGGACAGACTAGGCTTGTTCCACTGGAGTTTAAAAGAGTGAGGGGTGATTTGATTGAAGTATACAAGATCCTGAACAGTACTGACAAGGTGAACGTGGAAAGGATGTTTCCTTTGGTGGGCGAGTCCAGAGCTAGGGGGCACTGTTTTAAAATTAGGGGTCACCCTTTTAGGACAGAGATGAGGAGAAATTTTTTCGCTAAGGGGGTTGTCCAACTTTGGAAATTTCTGCCTCTGAAGGTGGTGGAGGTGAATATTTTTAAGGCAGAGGTAGACAGATTTTTGATAGGCAAGGTAGGTAGATGGGAATTTAGAATTCAACCCACAAACAGCCATGATCTGATTCTATCTTACTGGGGGCTAGGAATTATCCAAAGGATTTAGCTGCCATTGTCATCTCTAATGATGACGTGGTCTTGATCTTATTGAACAGCCAAGCAGGCTTGAGGGGCCGAATGGCCTACCTCTGTTCCTATTTCATATGTTCGTATACGTAATTCTTCATTCCAATGTGGTGACTATTATTTAAACACTTATGTCATACCAACATGACCACCTTATTGGTCTTAAATGTTAAACCTGCTTTTTGTAACCCGGTCAGAATATTGGTGATACAAATAAGAGTTTTGTCCTGCTACAAGAACAAATTGCAGATACATAGCACCTTTAACACAGAAAACCACCCCAAGGTGCTTCACAGAGGCATAGTTTAAAAAATGGACACCAAAGCAGAAAAACAGGATATAGGAAAGGTGGTGGAGGGGTTTACAGAGGGAATTCCAGAGCAATGCATCTACATACATGGCTGAAGGCATGGTCATGGCTCAGGACACAAGATGAGGAGTGGAGTGTAGAGCTGGAGGAAGTTAGAGATGACAATGGCAGCTAGATCCTTTGGATAATTCCTAGCCCCCAGTAAGTTAGAAAACACCAGCTGCTGGAAAATAAGCGATTTTTTTTTTACCTGAAGAACATGTGGACAAGTAAACTCAATCTTTTAGGTATAATAAACAGGGAATGCACGTTTCACTTCACATATCAAGTTTTAGAACTTACAGCACCTACAATATCCTTCTGTCACAGAATTGTGAGCTACTTCACAAACCCTAACTTCGCAAAGATCTTTTCCAAGACACTGATTCAGCAGCTTCCATCAAGCTTCAATGTCATTTTCACAGAATTTCTTAGAAATGACAGAGTCCTTATGCTTCCCTTTCTGCACGTTCCCACACTCTATGTGGTCCTGAATAGGAAACTGATGTCCCAGAAACATGATGTCGATAACAGCCATCACATAGGACAAATCACTAAAATATGCATAACAATAACCACTTGCATTTAAAAAGCAACTTTAAGTGCAGTAAAGCATCACAAGGTACTAAAGAGAAGCAAAAAGCTTGCACAAATCAGCAGCAAAGTTCAAGATGACAAAGTTGAAAAGGTAGATTGAGGAGGACTTTTAAGGTGGGGAGAAAGGTAGCAAGATAAAGGGGGCTAAGGAGTTCCGGAGCACTGGGTAAAAAAAAAAACCTGAAGACCTCCAAAGGGTAGAGACAGGCAGTGCAAGGTGTATATGGGCATGTAGGGTTGGGGAAGATTGAAACATAAGTGAGCAACAAGGCAACGTAGAGGTTTGCAGACAAGGGCAAAAATTTTAAATTTAGTACACTGGGGCAAGGAGTCAATCATTCTGTAGGTTGCTGTCTCTGATTAGACAATAGCTGGGAACCATTTCCCAATGGGCGTTCCTTATTCTCAGTTAATAAATTAACTACATTATCTTCAGCTGATAGGACAGGAGGCACCTCTGACCAGGTTAATGTAGCAGACCAATGCTTTTTGACATCAGGATAATATCTTCAACTAATGAGGTTGATCACAATCTACCTTCAGTTAGTTGCAGGGTTTATTTCTATTTTTCAAGTACATTGGCCCAGCCTCCGATGGTCGTACCTTGAAGGTACCCCAGAAAATATGCTGGGGGACCCTTCAAAGGTCCTAGCACAAAAATTCCACAGGAATTGCCTGGGAAGTTTCAACTTCCGATGGGCAAGTCCCCTGTGTTCAAAGCCCTGAGAGAAGGTCTCCACTTGAGGGTTCCAACTCCCTTACCAGAATGGTTACCCGGGAAATGTTAGACAGGAAAAGCGATATCTAACTCCTGGGTAAGTATACAACTGATCACCTGTCCCCTCCAACCCCCACAACTCTGCACTGACCCTCCCCACCGACCCCACTCCCCCGACCCTCCGACTCCTGCCCAACCACACCTCACCACCTGACCCAGCTGGCACCCTACCACCCGCCACCTAACCCACTTACCTCACTCATACTCTTTCGCTGACAGTGAAAAGCTTTTCACTGCAATAGCGAATGAGAACTTACCAAAATGCAGCAGCTAGTGCCGGAAAAAGGGGCGTAACTTGGGATCCCTCCCATCATCCTGTTAAATGAAAGTGGACTCCCAGGCCAGGTACATTCCATATTGCTGAAAAGGCCTGGCTCAGAAGTCTGGGGCAGAATTGCAGAGCTCCACTGCAAGGCAAAAACTGCCACTCCTCAGAGGTTTCAGCCTATTATCCAGATTTATATTAAGTGTAAAAGCTCTGTGCAATAGCATCATCAAACCATGGTGTGGCAGTAGAAACACTGGAAGCATGTTGTAAAAGCATTAGTCAAGGCCATTCCCCAATAACAATTCCTCCCAGAGACTATACATTCTTCTTTCAAATGAACAAAATCCAAGGTACTGCTTGGCTAATCTAAATCAAATACATGGAATTCCAGAGAGCAAGGAAAACCAATCTCATTCTTTAAAAATTAAACAAGGCAAAAGGACCTTGGCCAGGATTTTCCGTGCCCGCTGGTGTCAGGCACTGGAACCGTACCTCCCCCAGCCCCCGCTGGATCACCCGCACACTGATGGGTTTCACAATAGCATATAAAAGGCGTGCGCATGGCGGGCTGCACTTTGAGGGGAACTCGGAGGTGAGCGCACAGTAACGTTGCGGAGCGCTCATCCTGTTGGACTTAGAGGTTGTGGCATGTTGGGGGGCAAGGGTTGCCCTACAGTTGGGTCACTTGGAGGGTGGTGCAAGGGCTGCCCTGCAGTTGAAGGTAGTACACAAGCACGTGTGGGGTGAGCGAGGGAAGCGGCCACGCATTAGGGGCACTTTGTATAAAGTGATCATTCCTCTGCAGCTGAGATGGCTCAGCCACAGCCACATTGACGTGCGTGGAGTCAGGCCTCTAGTTTATCTGCCCACTCAAGCAACACAGAGACATGAACGTGCCACCAAGTGCTCCAGAGCTTTTCACCCCTCTGGCACAGACTGCAAACTAATGAATGTTTTAGTAGACTGCAGAACAGTTGGACGACTGGGCATGTTGTACAATCTCTCCTTGCTAAAGCTGGCTGTGGAGCAGTCGCTGGTGGAGGCGTTCACAGCCCCTTGCAATGTCATCTTGGTTTGCACCAGTCTCTCTCATGGTTCAAGCTAACAGTGCAGCCTTGCAGCACAGGTTAGGAGAATGGCTGCCAATCGGTCAGGTGCAGTGGGGCGGAGTGGTTGGGGTTTCAGGCAGCCATGCAGCGCACTAATCCCTGACCATCCAAGTGGTGGTCAGAACTCTCCGGAATGCGTTAAGGGGCCTTCAGTCTTAACCAAGACAGGTCTTTAGTACACCCATGCTAACTCACATGTCTCTTTCTTTTACCCTGCAGGAGGTGTACATCAGGATCATGGAGCCTGGTGAACTAGTTGTATGCCTCGTGGCATACAAAAACAGAGAGCGGAGACATCAGAGAAGAGAGCGACTGAGGCTCCTGGCTGTGCAGAGGGAGGAGCAGCACCGCCTGGAAGAAGGGGCGGCAGGGGCTCCTGCACACGCCGCCAAAGAGCCACAGCGAGACATCACTGGTCAGCGCCTAGCTAGACCCAGGGTCTACACACACCGCCTCTCATTCCTACAGATGACCGAAAACCAGTGTCGCCTAATACTGCGCATGTCTAGGAAACTGGTCAGTCACATCTGCCAGTTATTGCAGGATTTGGCACCACAGGGACATGGTGGGCATCCACTGCCAGTGACCTTGAAAGTGGCAGCAGCGCTCAATTTCTACACCAGTGGGGCTCCTTTCAGGGCTTCACAGGTGGCCTCTGTGGAATATTCCAAGCCTCCACCCACAAATGCATCCATGAGGTCACAGATGCCATCTTCAGGAATGCATGCAACTTTGTGCATTTCGCCTGAGACCAGGAAGCCAGAAGGTAAGAGCGATTGGATTTGCCCAGATCACAGGTTTCCTACAGGTGCAGGGTGCCAGACCTTTGCCCACTCACTCAACCTATATATATCCATCTGCAAACTCATGTCCTCTTCACAACATACTTTCCTACCTAGCTTTGTGTCAACTGCAAATTTAGCTACCATCTCTTCACTCCCCTCATCTAAGTCATTGATGTAAATCGTTAAGCGTTGAGGCCCCAGTACAGACCCCTGTGGGACTCCACTCGACACATCCTGCCAATCAGAAAATGACCCATTTATGCATACTCTATGCTTTCTGCCAGCCAGCCGATCTTCTCTCCGTGCTAATATGTTACCCATCACACCATGCACTTTTATTTTCCATAATAATCTTTGATGTGGCACCTTATCAAATGCCTTCTAGAAATCCAAGTCCGCTACATCTACAGGCCCCCCTTCATCCACTACGCACGTTACCCCTTCAAAAACCTCCAATAAGTTGGTTAAATGCGATTTATCTTTCACAAAACCATGATGACTCTTCCCTATTGCCTTGAGCTCTACTAAGTTATAACCAGCTATAACCTCCTTAATGATCAATTCTAACAACTTCCACACGACAGACATTAAACTAACTGGCCTTTAGTTTTCTGCCTCCCTCCCTTCTTCTATAGAGGGGTTATATTTGCTACTTTCCAATATGATGGAACATTTCCAGAATCTAGCAAATTTTGGAAAATTAACACCAGTGCATCGACTACCTCATTGGCCACCTCTTTTAAGACCCTCGGATGTAGTCCATCGGGACCCGGAGACTTGCCGGCCTGTAGCACCATCAATTTGCTCATTACTGTTTCCCTAGTGATTTCAATTTCACCAAGTTCCTTTCTCCTGTTCACTTCCTGATTTGCAGCAATTACTGGAATATTTTTTGTATCCTCTATAGTGAACACAGAAGCAAAATATTTATTCATTTCTGCCATTTGCTTATTATCTATTAATTCCCCACTGTCACTCTAGAGGACCAACACTCATTCTACTTACTCTTCCTTTTAAATGCCTGTAGAAACTCTTGCTATCCGTTTTTACATTTCCAGCTAGCTTCCTCTCATACATTAATTTCTTTCTCCTGATTAATCTTTTAGTCATTCTCTGCCGTTCCCTATATTCTGTTCAATCATCTGTCCTGCCACTCACCTTTGCGGAGATGTATGCTTTTTCCTTAAGTCTGATGCTTTCCTTAATGTCTCTAATTAACCACGGATGGCGAGTCCTCCTCTTAGGATTCTTCTTTATAGTAGAACTGCACTTATTCTGAATACTCTGAAATATCCCCTTAAGTGTCTGCGACTGCTTCTCTATTGATCTATCCTCTAGCCTAGTTTCCCAGTTCACTTGAGCGAGCTCAGTTTTCATCCCCAAATAGTTGCCCTTATTTAGGTTTAAGATACTAGTCTTAGACCCACTCTTCTCCCTTTCAAACTGGATGTAAAATTCAATCATATTGTTGTTGCTGCCATCTCAGGGTGCCTTTACTCTGAAGTCATTAATTAATCCTGATTAATCCTGTCATGTTACCAAGTCTAATATAACCTGCTCTCTGATTGGTTCCAGATCACACTGCTTCAAGAAACTATCTTGAAAGCATTCTATGAACTCCTCATCCAGGCTACTACTCCCAATCTGATTTTTCCAGTTTATGTGTAGGAGGCACCATAGATTGTCATATTGCATCTATGAACATTTGATTCCAGTCTGGCTAATGGCAACAGACTTACCCTCTGCGATAATGCTCCTGTCATGGAGATGCAGTGGAGCCCCTAATAGTTACTTGATTGCAGGAGGATGATAACGACATGCAGTGAGGACACTCCATTGATCTTCACATAGCCTCTGAGAATGTCTGACTCCTGTCTGGCCGAGGGCAGCTGTGATCAGGGTCATATCATAGAGACTCAGACATGAAACATTAAATACACCTGATCCTTTGTCTGCCTTCAGCACTTGACCCCTTCAGGAGCACAGTGTCACTGGTCACAGATGAAGAGATGGGGGACAGTCCCACAATAAAAGGTGCTAAGAGCACACAGACAGAATGACGGAACTCTGTGATACCTGCCCATGACATTCTGGCAGCAATGAAAAGCACCGTCGAGGTGCAGGCATCAGTAATGTGCCCAGGGAACGTGAGGCCAGAGCACTTTGGTCTGAAGGCTGCACAAAGCACAGGGAAAAGGCTCTGGACTGAGACACCTGCCTCTATTTTGTGCAGAAAGATTTTACATCCGAGTGACACAAGGAGCCATAGGCAGAGAGATATGCTTGGGAATTTACTGACAATAGCGAACATTATGTACAAGTGATTAACATGCCTGCCCAGGCTGTGCAACTACTTAACTTTCTTAGGGCTTGGCCTAAATAGCCAAGTGGTTATGGTACTGGGCTTGCAACCCCAAGATCAAGAGTTCAAATCTCACAATGGCAAACTATGAAACAATGTAACTTCATCTGAAACAGATGGAAACGGGTTTGTACTCGAAAGAGTTACAAAAAGACTTACAGCTAAAGGCTTGGCCTAAATAGCCAAGTGGTTATGGTACTGGGTTTGTAACCCCAAGATCAAGAGTTCAAATCTCACAATGGCAAACTATGAAACAATGTAACTTCATCTGAAACAGATGGAAACGGGTTTGTACTCAAAAGAGTTACAAAAAGACTTACAGCTAAAGGTTTGGCCTAAATAGCCAAGTGGTTATGGTACTGGGTTTGTAACCCCAAGATCAAGAGTTCAAATCTCACAATGGCAAACTATGAAACAATGTAACTTCATCTGAATAGGAACAGATGGAAACGTGTTTGTACTCGAAAGAGTTACTTAACTTTCTTAACCATGCCGCCAAATCTTGGTGCTACCTGGCCATCCACAGCAGAGGTGGAAGCAGTCTGCTGACTACTACCCGCTGTCTGTGATGACCTTGGCAGGTGTCCTCTGGAGGGCCCAGCCTGCTTTGGGGGTCCTGCTGTGTGGTACTGGCACTCTCCTCGACCTGTGGAGCTGGAGCTGCTACGGTCACAGGAAGAGGGGATTCGGATGAGCTGGACACTCCCATCCACCTGGATGGATGGCCCCAGGAGCTACACCTCCTGATCCTCCTGCCTTTGGGTGCCCAAGGTAATCCCTGGCTGACTCCTTGGAGAGAAGGGGGAACTGGGGTGAGATTGAGCTACCCCACACCCCTCTCGCATACACAATGTTGGAGGTCAACTATGGTGTCAGCGATGGTGTTGAGCCCACACAGCAGTGCGGGAGCAATGACCTGGACCAAGGTCTCCATGGCAGCCACCATCCTACCAGTGTTGACCCTGGTGCGTGGCAATGCCAGTGCTATCACCTCAGCCTGGAGATGGATAGACTCCTCCATCATGCCTTGCAATCTGAGGAGTGCAGCGGACGTCCTTTCTTGATGTTCCCGAGCTTGCCTTTGCAGCTCCAATAACTGTGACATGACTGAGTCCAGAGGCTCATCATCTGACTTGGACTCAGCAAATTTCTGGCCTCCAGCAGTCCTCCAAGTGCCAGGTACCTGGGAAGTCCCTGCCACCGCGTGCTGTGGATCAGACAGTGCGATGTGCTCACCAGACTGTGATCCAGAGGCTACTGTAAAGCTAGGTCGCACCAAGGTGTCTCTCTGCACTGGTGGAGGATGTGGGTGAGTGTAGTGTCGGGACTGCAAGGAGGGTGCCTTCAGATTCCTCTTCAGAGGTCTCTTCACAGTGTGATTGAAGCCCTGGATCGTGGACTTCATCAGCTGTTTCCCAGATGTGCCTGCGGAAGCAAGGGCAGATAATTAGTGCAGGGTAGTGGCCTGTGAAAGACGACACATCACTCACAGCCTGGCTGTCTGATTGATGTTGCACTGCTGGATCCTCATTTGGTAGAGCACCGCTGATCTCACCGTCAACACAGGAACAGCCCAGATTGTCACCGGCCAGCTGGATGGCTCTGTTTTCAAAGTCCGTGAGGACCTTGATTTCAGGCATTCCTCCACCAATCTGTAACCTCTCCCTCTTGTTGTATGCCAGCTTGTCCTGCACGAATAGAGATGGAGAGTGTGTAAGCAGGATGCCTGCCAGGCCAGGTGATAAGTATGCCGGGCATGTGTGAGTGGTGAATGGTCCAATGGATAGGATGAGGGCAATGAAGGTGTGGATGAGAGATTGAATGGTGATGTCCCTTGAACAAGCGGTGAGCGAGGGCCCTGTGGATGTGTGATGGGTTTGTGAGTGTGAGAGTTGAGAGTGATCAGAAGAGTGACTTACTCTGGCAGAATGGAGCAGATAATTCATTCTCTTGCGGTACTGGGTGGCTGTCTTCTTTTGAAGGGCATTGGCACTGACCACCTCTGCCACTGCTTTCTCAAGCTTGGTTGGTCACGCCACTGTCCATCCTGTGGCCAGAGTGGGGGTCGAGGACATTGCGGTGGGCCTGCAGTGTCTAAAAGGCATCCCAGTGATGCATCAATAAAATTGGGGGCTGCAGTCTTTTTGCCTTTCCTAGACATCTTCCCTGCAGTAGTCCTGGGCTGGAAGCACCAAGATGTGTGTGCATGGCTGGACTTTAAATATGACACCCAGCGTGAAGCAGCGAGGTGATGACCTGGCGGGCGAATGAGAGCCTGCCCTCCAAGGGAATGTCGTGTTTCCCAGGAATCCTGGGCCAGGTAGACTGGAACAAAAGACTGGCAGCAAAAACTGTAGCTGAACAATAGGCTACCTTCAAAAAAGAATTGGTTCAGGCACAGTAAAGGTATATTCCATTGAAAGGGGAAGGTAGGGCAAACAAATCCAGAGCTCCCTGAATGAAAAAAGGAGATAGGAATTAAGATAAAGAGGAAAAAGTGTGCTTATGACAGGTATCAGGTAGAAAATACAATTGACAGCCAAGAGGAATACAGAAAGTTCAGAGGGAGATTAAAAAAAAAGCATATTAGAGAAGTGAAGAGCCAACATTAAGGGGAACCCCAAAGTCTTCTATAGGCATATAAATAGTAAAAGGGTGGTAAGAGGAGGAGTAGGGCTGATTAGGGGCCTAAAAGGGAATTTATATACTGATGAAAGAGCCATGGCTGAGGTATTAAATTAATACTTTGCATTTGTCTTCACCAAGGAGGCAGATGCTACCCAGGCCATAGTGACAGATGAGGAAACCCTGTCACTAGAAAAGTTCAAAACTGATGAGGAGCAAGTGTTGAATAGACTGTCGAAACTTAAAGTGACAAGGTACTGGGACATGGTGAGATCCAAAGATATTGAAGGAAGTGAGAGTAGAAATTGCAGGGGTACTGATTATAATCTTTCAGTCTTCCCTAGACTCAGGGGTTATGCCAGAGGACTAGAGAATTGCAAACATTACACCCTTGTTCAAAAAAGGTTGCACGGATAAGCCCAGCAATTACAGACCAGTCAGTTTAATTTCAGTGGTGGGCAAGGCTCTAGGAACAATTATTCGGGACAGAATTAGGAGTCATATGGAAAAATATGGGTTGATAAGAAAGAGCCAGCATGGATTTCTAAAGAGGAAATAGTGTTTAACTAACTTGCTCGCGTTTATTTGAAAAGGTAACAGAAAAGGTCGACGAGGGTAATGCTGTTGATGTGGTGTACATGGACTTTGAAAAGGCATTTGATACAGTGCCACATAACAGACTTGTGAGAAAAGTTATTGCTCATGGAATAAAAGGTACAGTAGCAATGTAGATACAAAATTGGCTGAAAAGCAGGAAGCAGAGAGTAATGGTGAATGGATATTTTTCAGGCTGGAGGAAGGTTTGTAGTGGAGTTCCCCAGGGGTCGGTATTGGGATTCTTGCTTTTCCTGATATATATTAATGATCTAGATCTTGATGTGCAGGGGATAATTTCAAAGTTTGCAGGTGATATGAAGCTTGGGAGCGTTGTGAATTGTGAGGATGACAGTTTGGAACTTCAAGAGGACATAGACAAGCTGGTGGAGTGGGCAGATGGGTGGCAGATGAAGTTCAATGCAGAGAAGTGTGAGGTGATGCATTTTGGTAGAACATGAACAGATGGTACAAAATAAGGGGTGAAATTTTGAAGGGGGCACAGGAGCAGAAAGACCTGGCTGTATATGTGCATAGATCATTGAAGGTGGCAGGACAGGTGGAGAGAGCAGTCAATAAAGCATATAGTATCCTGGGCTTTATCAATAGAAGCATAGAGTACAAGAGCAGGGAGGTTATGTTGAATTTATATAAGACACTTGTTAGACCTCAGCTGGAGTATTGTATACAGTTCTGGGCGCCACATTATAGGAACGATGTGAACACATTGGAGAGAGTGCAGAAGAGGTTTACAATAATGGTTCCAGGGATGAGAAACTTCAGTTACCAAGATAGAGTGGAACTGTTCTCCTTGGAGAGAAGGCGGCTATGAGGATGTTTGATAAAGATATTCAAAAAATGAGGGGGCTGGACAGAGTAGATAGGGAAAAGGTGTTCCCGCTCGTAAAAGGATCAAGAACGAGAGGGCACAGATTTAAAGTGATTTGCAAATGAAGCAAATGTGACATGAGAAAAAACTTTTTCACACAAGTGGTTCAGGTCTGGGATGCACTGCCTGGAAGTACGGTGGAGGCAGGTTCAATCGAAGCATTCAAGAGGGCATTAGATGATTTTTCGAATAGAAACAATGTGCAGGGGGACAGGGAAATGGCACTAGGTCATAATGCTCATTTGGAGAGCCAACGCAGACACAATGGGCCATTAAAATTCTGTGATTTAATGCAGCAGATTTGGCATGTCACAGCGTGAAAAGCCACCATTGCAGTTGGTGGTTAAACTGTCATTTTACCCACCCACTACTGTGCTTAGTGCAAACCTGGGACGATTCCGCCCTTTATCATGGCAAGTATTTGCAACCATTTAATGATTTGGACAGACAGGAAAAACATACATTTCTATAACGATCTCACAACCTCAAGATATACCAAAGTGCTGCATACCAATGAAGTACTTTTGAAATGTAACCACTATTGTGAGGTAGGGAGAGAAGCAGCCAATTTGCACAAAGCAAGCTTCCAAAAACAGCAATGTGATAATGGTCAGATAATCTTGTTTTTTTTTTAGTGATGCTGGTTGCAGGATAAATATTAATCAGAACATTGGGGGATAACTCCCTGCTCCTCTTCTTCCTCAAAAAAGTAGTACCATTGAGCTCCTACACCTATGTGGGCAAGACTTGGCCTTGGTATTACACTGGGACATCAGCCCAGATTTTCTGTGCTGAGGTCTCTGGAAGAGCCGTACATCTCATCTTGTAAAGAGCTTTAATGCTAGCCCCTGTAACTTGAGCAAAAAAATGATTTACCCGAGTAAATAAAACTAGGTAAAATAGTCTGGCTTCATTTTGGCCACTATACCTCAGTCTGGTTCTGTTTTGGGCACCATACCTCAGTCCGGTTCCATTTTGGGCACCATACCTCAGTCCGGTTCCATTCTGGGCACCATACCTCAGTCCTGTCCCATTTTGGGCACCATACCTCAGTAAAGAGATACTGGCCTTGAAAGGAGTGCAGCGCAGATTCATCAGAATGATGCCAGGGCTTAAAGGGTGAAAACAGGTTAGATAAAAATGAATCGTATTCTGTTAAATTTAGAAAGTTAAGGGATGGTTTAATTAAGGTCTTTAAAATGATATGGTTTTGATAAGGTACATACAGAATAATTATTTCCTCTGATGGAGAATCCAGAAAAAGGAAGCACAATATTAAAATTAGAGATCGGTCATTTAGGAACTGAGGTACTAATCAGTGATGATCTAATTTGAGTGGTGGAATGGTTTTAGAAGCTTGAATGGCCCACTCCTGTTCCTATTGCACATATGCTTCATCTGTTCCCTTATGCTTAAATTTCTCCATGAAATTCTACTTCTCATCTGTAACTGTCTTCAGCAAATCCAAAACCCCCACAATTCTCTGGTCCTCAGACTCTGGTATCTCATGCTTATCTTTAACATCCTTTAGAAAAGGTTGCATACTCATATCAACTGGAAACTCAGAATTAAACTGCAAAAAAATTTAAGTTCTCCAGCAAGCTCTGCAAATATTCACAAATGCACAAAGTGCAGCAAATAGACTGTGTATACAGAATCCCAGAGTCAAAATTTTCATTAGTTACAAAAAAGCTTTTGATAAAAATTAATATTCTTTCCACAGGCAGAGATGTGACAATAAAAACATGAAAATGTATATTTTTCTCCTTTGCTAACTTCCACTTTTCTCTGGAACGTCAGATGCTAGAATTTGTCTGGAACATATCTGTGTGACAACAAAGTATTCAAGCAAAGTCTGTTTTCAAATAAACAAATTCATAGTTTACCTGAAAAATGCAGGGCAGTCAATACCTTTGAGGGAGAATAAAATTGGTGAGAAAAAATAATGAAGGTATTTGGCACCCAGTTCCCTTTCGGTAGACTGTGTAACCTATCCTTCTGCAGGACTTTAAATATGGGCATAAAATATCAAATTCATTTTTACAATGCCCTGATGAAGCCAACTAAACATACGATTTCAGACATAGGCAAGTATTGGTGAACTGCCTGTGAATCTCAGGTATCAATCAAGAAACCGAATTCCCCCGATGGCTCATCAGGGATTCTGACTCAGAAATCACTCGATCCAGGTGGAATCAGAATTGTTATTTCCAATTATTTTCAAACAGCTATCAGGATCTCTGTCCCTCATTGTCTCACCCTCTAATGTTCACAATCTTCATTTCATTGCCAGGCACAAATGCCACAGCTCTCTGGAATTTTGAGCCAGTGCAAGCTGACAAACATTTAAACCAATTGTTCCAATAGTCTGCCTTTAAGCTTCTGAAGTGCTAACCCAGGCCCCTGCTCACACTCACTGGGGATTACATATTCAATCTCTGGCTCTGCCTCATACTCTTTCACCAATTCTCTCAAAGAGACCAATTTATTGTCTGTAACCACTGTCACTTGTACATCTCTCTTGTCCTATAATACCTCTTCAGTTCTGGCTTTTCCCTCTTTCTTTTGCAGAAATGTGAACCCTGGTTGAATTTTCCCTTTCTAATGTCAGGCAAAGTGAAATCACCTAACTCAGCAGAAACTGAAGGATTAAAAATGGAACCTCCCTGGTTTACACGGTTCATCTATTTGCTGAGTAAACTCCTGTCCAGTGGAATCTAAGAATTCCATTTTTAAGCACCACTAGGAATCTCCAACTTTTAGCTGTAAGAAAATCTGTTCATATAGCCACTGAGGGTGTGTTGCACTGTCAGAGGTGTCATCTTTTGGATGAGACATTAACCCAATGCTCCATTTGCCTCTCAGGTAATGTAAAAAATCCAATGACATAATTTCAATTAAGAGAAGGGTGGTTCTCCGTTGGTTGGTGTCATACCTAGCACAAAGGAAGACGGTTGTGGTTGTTGGAGGTCTGTCATCTCAGTTCCAGCAGGACTTCCTCAGGGTCCTGGCCAATATTTACCCCTCGATCAACATCTCAAAAACAGATTATCTGGTCATTACCAAATTGCTGTTTGTGGGATCTTGCTGTGCACAAATTTGTTTCCATGTTTTCTACATTACAACAGTGATTACACTGCAACAGTATTTCACTGAATAAAACAATTTTGTCCAGCAGTCATGAAAAGCATTACAGAAATGCAAGCCTTTCTTTCCTACCAAGGAAGTTTTTGATAATACAAACTGCTAAGTAATGAGTTAAGTTACAGCCTTACCACATGCTCAGTCATCTCATGTTCTTACTTCCCCAGATTTCATTTCTCTTTCCAACTTAATTATTCCAACATTCAAAATTCAACAGCACAAAAATACTCCAAGGCCACTGCTAATGCGTCCCTATAATCCAGCCAGTGGGAAGCACAAACAGGTTTAATTCTCTGTTCTCTCAATAAGAAAGCATTTAACCTCTATTGGACTTTCTCTCCTGTTCCTCTGTCACTTTAATCAGCCAGGATCAAGGGATTCACACAGGCTGAGCTGTAACAACTAACCAAGTATACACAATGGGGCCAAATGTAATGTTTCCAAGTTCGCAAATGACACATAGCTAAGTTGGAATATGTGGTTTGAGGAAGATGTAAAGCAGCTTCAAGTGGGTTTGGACAGACTTAATTGAGTGGGCAAGCACTTGGCAAAAGTAATATAATGTGGAAAAATGTGAGGTTATCCACTTTGGTAGGAGGAACTGATGTGCGGAGTATTTCATAAATGGTGAGAGATGAGAAAGTGTAGATGTACAAAGGGACCTGGGTGTCCTCATCAATAAGTCACTGAAAGCTAACATGCAGGTGCAGCAGGCAGTTAGGAAGTTTAATGGAATGCTCTCCTTTATCACAAGAGAATTTGAGTACAGGAGTAGCAAAGCCTTGCTTCAATTGTATAGAACTTTGGTTCGACTGCACCTGAAGTAGTGTGTGCAGTTTTGATATTCCTTTAAGGATATTATTGCCATAGAGGGAGTGCAACACAGGTTCACCAGACTTGTTCCCGGGATGGCAGGACTGTCCCATGAAGACAGATTAGGGAAACTGGGTCTGTATTCTCTAGAGTTTCGAAGAATGAGAAGTGATGTAATTGAAACCTACAAAATACTTAAAGGGATAGGCAGGATGAATGCAGGTAAGATGTTTCACCTGGATGGGGTGTCTAGAATCAGGGGACACAATTTCAAAATACAGGGGAAGCCACTTAGGACCGAGATGAGGAGAATTTCTTTTTACTCCGAAGGTTGCAAATCTTTGGAATTGTCCACCCCAGAGGGCTATGGAAGTTCAGTCATTATGCTTAAGGCAGAGATCGACCGATTTCTAAACACCAGTGACATAAAGGAATATGGAAATAGTGTGGGGAAAAAGGCATTGAAGTGGATGATCAGCCATGATCATATTGAATGGCAAAACAGGATCGATGGGCTTAATGGCCTACTCCTGTTCCTATGATTTTATGGTGCAATTCTTTGAGGTTAGTAGCAAATTACCTGGATCAGGTGACAGAAAAGTTTAATTTTAGAAGAGCAAAGGCAATGGGCCTACCTTGTCTTAGCGTCACACATCAGGCAATGATTTTGGAAAATATGTTTGCATTAATGTTGCATTAATGGATTCTACCTAAAGAATGGTGAAACAATAGTAATATCAAACTCACGTTTTCTATAACAAAAGTCCATTCCTTGTCTTCAAATTCCTCAGCATGTGGATCCTGAAAAGAAAAAAAAAATTTTTAATTATAATTTTTCACATTTACTGTAATTCTAGTAAAAATTGAGTACTGTAACTTTCTGTTCCATATAAACTTGGCTTTCTTTTTTTAGGAGGACAATAGGAGAAATACTCATCATACAAAACAGTAGATGGCTGAGGATGGATTAGAAATCCACTGAGAGCACTTTGCACTTCTATGTGCAGGAGTGGAAATGGCCAAAGGTAACAATTACATCTGTACTTTATTTCTAACTGGAGATTAAACTATATAAATTTAGCTTTTATGGTCAATTTCTCATCATTTAATATGCAGTAATCATCTTGCATCAGCTATTTGGTATATTTTGGCCAGTACCCAGAACCTCACCCATGACAAAAACAATGGGCCAGAGAGCATATGGAGTACTTATGGAACAGTTATGTTAGACAGAGAATGGATTTCTCTAAAGGAAAAAGCCTAAGATTTCCCCACATTAGGGATTTAACTTCTTCACAATCTCACTTCAGAACTGCAGAATAATTCTCCCATCGTGGCCAGAGAATCAAATGATCACATTACTCACTATTAATGATGCCACAGTGCATTTGGTTATTTTAAAAAGTACTTTTATTAGTATTTTATTTTTATGGTACGGGGTTGGAGTATATTATTCAAAACACAATAATGAGTACAAGATCAATTTAATAATTCAAATAACAATTTTTGTCTATCACTTGATGTTTATATGCGCTATTTGAGCTCAATTAAATAGAATAAAAATGTTGTAAATTAGGACTGCCAATGAGCAGAGCCAGCATATGCTGAATTTACCAATGCATTAAAATTGTTTCCTACATGAAATTAGCTATGCTTTCCTGTGAGAGTACAGTTACAAATGACAAGGTTTTTCCTACAGGAAGTCAGACTGCAAGTTCAAAGCAGTAATTATGCATGTCACCTCATACTCAAGATGTGTTACGTCCACAAAGCGCATGGCAACTGTTAGTTACATGTAAGTTATAATAAAGGTGCAGGTAGTTAGGTGGATTTATTCACTTTAATTTTTTGTTTCATCAGTAGTTAATAGCATTACAGATGAACAATAAATGGCTGTGATGTGGGTGATTAGAAGCTTTATTTTACTTTACAGGACAGCACTAGCTGTAAAAATGAGGCAATAATGTTTATTTCAGCTACAGTCCTAACATTTTATTGATATGAGCCATATTTGGTCAAGCCTTAGATACAAGTTTGTTTGTTTAAAAAGCCCCACTGTAGCTAATGAGAAATTTTCACTGCAGAAAGCCGTTACAACAGAATCAGAGTTTAAAAGTTGCTGTACCTTGAAAAGTGTCACAGTGATTTCAATGTTTTCAGGAACAGGCCATACCACAACTCCTCGATATGGATTTTTAATTCCTGGTTGCCAGCTATGAGCCTTCAAGAGGTAACGAAAAACAAAAATGTTTAGCAATTTATAAGGTTCATAATATGTCATCAATATATTACATAGGCTACGGCACAGAAACAGGCCATTCAGCCTAACCAGTCCATGTCGGTGTTTATACTCCAATCGAGCCTCCTCCCATCTTTCCTCATCCAAATCTACCATCATAACCCTCTATTCCCTTCTTCCTCATATCGATGAAACAATATTGTAAATTTAACACAAAATCCTTAATGCAGCAAAGCCATAACACATGCTTAAACAGTACTATAATCTACAATTTACAAGGATGATGCCAGAAAATTGTGGGTATACATATTTGGAAAGGATTAACAGACTGGGTCTCTTCTCTCTTGGAAAAAAGCAGCCAAGGGTTGATCAAATAAGGGTCTAAGTTATGAAAACTTTTGATAGAGTGGACAGAGAAAGAATGTTTCCTCTTGTGAGGAAGAGGCCATCAATACAAGATAGTCACCAAGAAATCCAAGAGGGAATTTAGAAGAAACTTATTTACCCAAAGAGTGGTGAGAATGTGGAACTCACTATCACAGGGCGTGGTTGAAGTGAATAGTATAGATGTATTTAAGGGGAAGCTAGACCAATATATGAAGGAGAAGAGAATGGAGGATTACGATGGTGGGTTTAGATGAGGAAAGGTAGGAGGAGGTTCAAATGGAGCATAAACAGAGTGTGGACTGGTTGGGCCGAATGGCCTGCTTCTTTGCCGTATATCCAATGTAATCTTGCTGCTTCTACCTAATCTCATTGCATTATATTTATCTAGGTTTAACTTTATCTGTAACTGCTCCGAACCAAATCCTCAAGATGCATTTCGCTGACCTCACCAAATTCAATGCTGCACCAAACTTAGATGCTTTGGGCAATACGCCATCTTCTAAGTAATTTACAAAATGATAAAGAAAACAGCCACAAGATCAGGCCTGTGAGGGCACTACCAAACCAGTTTTCCACTCTGACATCACCCTACATACCGTGAACCTCTGATCTACCAGCACCTATTCAAAAATCAAATCGAATAGTCTGTATACATCTCCAAGTCAGCCTACTATCCATTAGATCTGTATTTCCGTTAAGCACTTCAGTAAATTGGTCAGGCATCACTTGCTGACATTCTCTCTCATCTGTCCTCAGCCTTTAAAGTACTAATGTAATTAACTAAAAATCTTTTCTAGGTGTCTGTTTTATTTTCATTATAATACTCATTATTAAGCAGCTCAATAAATACAAACTGATTCAAGGATTCCTGGCACTTCCGCCTGCAAAGCTTTTATGCATACCTTGGAAGATTTCCGTCTGCTTCTTCTTGTCCAAACCACTACAAGTTTGTCAGGTTGCCTAATAAAATGAATGAAAAATAAAAAAAATTAGCCCACAAATTATTTCACAGAATACACGACTAACTACTTGCTAGCCAAAGGCGTTCACAAGCTTAACAAATTTTGATCTAAAGTTTCAAGTAGTGTACTGTTTGAAGGAAATTAAAAACTGCAATCACCAATTTGCATCGATAGAGTGCTTTCAATTAGAAAAATATACCAAGGTGCTTCATAGAGATAAAAAGGGGCGAAGGAGTTTGGCCAGGAGAGGCTGTAATGGGTGAGACTGGAAGTGACAAGGGCACATAAAAGGGTTCGAGCAACAACTTGACTGAGGTGGAAGCAGGCAGGCTTTGTCGTAGAGAGGACATGGAGTCAGCCCCTTAGCTCAGGGTCATGTAGTTTATATTACCAAAGTTCAACCAGAGAAAATTATGTTTATCTAAGACTGGGTTCAGACAGACAATCAATACAGAGACAGCGGAGAGGTCAAGATAAGTGATGGAGAAATGGTGTTATGACTGATGTAGTTGGTGAAGCTGAGTTATTTAAAAATCCTAAAGGGAAACTTTAAACAACTGTCATAACCTATAATTTTAAGTGTTATGTTTGAGATGCGAGTCTAAATTCAGGACTCAGAGCACTATTATGGCTCTTCAGATGATGCGTTTTTGACTCAATTTAAAAATGTTCTTGTTATTATGGTCACCAATCCCTGCCCTACAGTATATCCAAGATTAGAAACACAAATAGTAGAGTTGTGCTTTGAGGGCTGCATTGCCAGAATTGAGGTCATACATGTTTCACTGGTCAGTTTAGACCTCCCAAAGTATATGTGTTTTCAAGGAGTGATGCTTTTGTCCTAATAGCTTTATGTGTACTGTAGTGCAATACTATATACTCGAGTTTTCACCGATTCTGCCCTTCAGAGTACTGAAACATCTTCAGCTCAACTCGTCCCATGCTTGTGACCATCTAGCAACAGCCCTCTCCTTGGCCTCCTTAAGCTTTCTTCAGCCTTTAACACAGCTCCTTGGCCTCCTCCAGCTCCATGGGGCCATGATTCAATGGCTTCATTTCTACAAATGCAAATAGTGTTCTCACCACCGTCTACCAAATTAAGCTGTAAAGTTCCATCATTGGGCAGAGATTGAGCACATTGAGTTTGCCAGTGATAGATATGGTCAATTTCCTTGATCACTGTTAGCCATCTTTGGCACTCTTTTTAGCCCTGTGTACCTTGAATCCCTTTATGAATTTGCCACACATCATCCTTCAACTGAGACAATACTTGTCTTCAACCACAATGGCCTCAGAGTGTACCCGTGACAAAGTTTGACGACCACAGTACAAGACAGATAATGTAAAGCCGAATAACTCAACTAATATTTTTTCTATTCATTCATGGGATGAGGGTGTTGCTGGCTAGGCAACCATTCATTGCCCATCCCTAGTTACCCTTGAGAAGGTGGTGGTGAGCTGCCTTCTTGAATCGCTGTAGTCCATCTGGTGTAGATACACTCACAGTGCTGTTACGGAGGGAATTCCAGGGTTTTGACCCAGTAACAGTGAAGGAACAGCAATATATTTCCAAGTCAGGATGGTGAGTGGCTTGGAGGGGATCTTCCAGGTGGTGACGTTCCCATGCAACTGCTGCCCTTGTCTTTCCAGGTGGTAGCAGTCATGGGTTTGGAAGGTGCTGTTTAAAGCAGCTTGGTGAGTTTCTGCAGTGCATCTTGTATATGGTACACACTGCCGCTACTGTGCGTCGGTGGTGGAGGGAGTGAATGTTTGTGGATGGGGTGCCAATCAAGCAGGCTGCTTTGTCCTGGATGGTGTCAAGCTTCTTGGGTGTTGTTGAAGCTGCACTCATCCAGGCAAGTGGAGACTATTCCAACACACTCCTGACTTGCAGCTTGTAGATGTGGACAGGTAATTGATGGTTGGGCCTAGGACAATTTGTCATGTTTTTCCTTCGTAGCTACATCTATATTGTTACTCCAAATCAAAAGACACTTATTCTGGCTGACAGCTATCCCAACTCTTAAAATGTTCAATGTTTTGAATAAATATCCATTTACTCATGTATGCTCTGCCCAAAAGTAGGTCCTTGGCCACTGTCTGATGCTTCATCCTGGGTCGGTGGTATATAATGGGAGACAAAGCTTTTTAAAAATAAAAATCCTGATCTTTCTAACCATGTCAAATCCAACTCTCAATGGGAGGGGGGAGTTCCATTTTGGTTGCTCCTCCATTTCCTTGTGACAATGGGATTTTAGTCAACATCTGTTCAATTATTCCAAGTTCTTCTCTCAGTTTGCAATAGCTTCTTTAAACCACTGTGCTCTGCAAAATTCATTATTCTCAGGATAATCAAGATTTCTCCCAGGGATATCTAAATGACTTATAATTAAATGTCAATTATTAAATATTTTGACTGCTTGGATTTGACTGTGTTGGAATGATTGACTTAACATCTATATTTCTACAGCCTTATGAAAGTTTGATTTTAAATGCAACGGTATAAGTCCAGAGGCCAATTAACCGAAACAGGGCAGAATTTTTAGCTCATCGGGTGGATGCACGCCTGATCCAACTGAGTGTGAAATGACTTCAGCCTGGCGTGCCAACGTCAACGCAGTAGTGAGATAGTTTGGTCGGGGGGCGCACGCCAGAGCTGGCAGAGTGCCCGACGACAATTAAAAGGCCTATTAAGGCCATTAAGTTATCAATTGACTTTAACTTTTCACCGCCCGTTCAACCTAACGGTTGGCGGGCAGGCGGAAAGGCCAAGCGGCCTTTGCATTTTTTTGGAATCCTCATCCATGGGTGGGATGAGGTTTCCAAAAGCAAATACAAATAAAATAAAAACTTTATTTTTTAAATTAAAAACATGCTCCTGCTTAAGGTGACCGAGTCACACGAGGGAACGTTTCATTACACTTTTCTGCTCTTTATTTTTATATATTGCTTCATCTCCAAGGCAGCTTCGAGCTTCAGGGATATTATTCAACGCTCTCTCATGCACATTTGCAAAGTTCACGCTAGACCTGCTCATGTTTTGTGACAAGTTGGTGCTGTCCTCTTTCATGTTCCTTGACTTTGAAGGTTTTTTTTTAAGCAGGCTTCCTAATGCACCAAACATTTAGCTGTGTATACCCATCACCATTCTTCTGTAGGCTTCCCTGCTGAAGTCCTCACCTAAGTCCTACGCAACACAACCTGCTGCAACCTTGCCCTTCAGAGAGCTGACATATGCAGTATCTTTGCCCTCTACCCTGGCTGCAGCACACTCAAGGCCAGTTTCTCGCCAGATGCAGGTCCCACACCTAATCTATCAAAGGTATTTTTTAGCATCTAAACTGATAGTTTTAATTGCGAGATCAAGTGATGATGCAGTCACCTAATCGTCACACTCTTCTTGGTGTTCCTCCATTGCTTGGCCAGGTTGAACCCATGATTATCCGAAAGGAAAAAGGAGCAAGTGGAAGTTTGCAACTGGGGTGGAGAAGTAAGAGGTACATTTTTACATCATACTGTATGAGAGAGGAAATTATGTGGGATGCGGGGAGAAGGATTAGGTATGAAGACTCTGTCATTTTCAGTGTTTCAACCCCACTGAGAGTTATTCCAGTAACGGCCAACACTGTCTCTTCCCTGGGGATTAGGATATGCAGGTGTGCCTAACCCCCTCTGGTCAGCACCTGTTGCCTTCAGTTGTATCCACCTTTTACTGCAAAAGACAGGGAAGTGCATCAGTGAGTGTCTTGCAATGTATTTAGGTGACGTATCTGTCATGTTTGAATATCTGACTGAGTACAATCTGTCAGATATGGCTGTGAGGTTTGCAGCAGTGGTAAGTGCATGTAAGTGAGGCGAAGCATAAGAATGTTAGGTGCAAGACTTGATTGATAGAGATTGTTGGTTGGCGAATGATGGGGGTGTGGTGGGTTGAACAGTGTCTGCGGTTACTCGTGCAGCTGGTAAGACATGGTATTTGCAGATATATTCACTGCCTCGCGGAGTGATCAAGGTCATTGAACTTCTTGCGATACTGCATCCGGATCGTGGGAGCTTGTCTCATGGACCAAATAGAGGCTATCAGTGTCTTTAGATGGTGTGTTTGGAGGGTTTACCACCTGCCACAGTGGATACATTTCTCTTTTCCACCTCTAAGATCTCCAGTGCAGCAGGAAGAATTGTCTTCCAAAAATATATATTATTCATCAAATTTGTAAAAGTATATCACAAAACATTTCAACTTGAAAATGACAGAAAGTGTCATAAATTTCAACTTGCCTTAATGAAATACATTCCACCCCTAGGTACCTCTATTGTCATGAAAATAAAATAATTTTCATAATATTGTGATTTATTTTAAAGTTAATAGTGGGGTTTGAATTAGTTTCTGTGTGTGGATGTGTGATTGGGGGGTCAGGGTTAATTGAAGACAGCTGGTCTGGAGCTTTTGAGTTATCAAAAGGGAAGTAGGTTTGAATCGCTAAATACGTGAACATGTCTGAAGTTTTATAATTGAGGTGTGAGGAACATTTGCATTTTTAGATAAATTAAGTTAGTTTGAATTTCAAAGAGACTGTAAGGTGTTACACCTAGCCATAAGAAGCTAAGCCAAACAGCATTTATTTTTCCCAAAGGTTACTGATAAAAATTAGAACTATGAAAAGATTTATATTATGAGAAAAGTAAAGCTGCATAACATCTGGGAACAATGGAATTTGCATTAAAAGGGAGAAACATGTATAAAGGAGGTGAGGTTATGTGTAAGGGGGAAGGCATTCTAAGATCTCACACAAGTGTGAAAAGCCTCCAGCCTCTATACATCAAGTTACTGCCGACAAGAACCAAAGTTAAGAAAATTCACTTTGAATATCACTGTCCAGGGTATTGTGTACTTTCCCTGAGTCTGTTAAACTTGTATTTTGTTTTCCTGTTGCCTTAACGGAGGGGTAACTGGGAGTCAGGCTAATTAGGGGATTTAGGAATTATAGTAGTAATTTGTAGACCTATGTATGTGCTTAAAATCTTATCTTCTATTAATAAATGTTTAATTTAGTTTTGTAAAAATTTTCAAAGACTTGGTGGACTTCTAACTACTGAATTCAAGGCACATATCTCAAAATAAAATACCAACTGCAAAACAGTTGTGGCAGCTGTTTCAAGTTTCCCTCTGAGATTTGAGCAGTTCGGCATTTACCATCTGCTGTGCCATAACATTATACAAGCCCATGCTCTGCCAGGTTGTGCCATTCCCACTGTTTCCCAGGGCAGATTCACTTCCTGCATGACTTCCAGCCCCTGCACCTTTTAAGCAGTGCTAGGAAGTTAGCCCCTCTGATGCATACTGCCAATGAAAGCATGATTAGCACTGACTCCATAAAAAAAAGCAGCACACAGGTGGCATACTGCCTGCATTTCAATCAACAAGCACAGGTTAATCACATATCATGATCCCTGCACCCATTTTTAGGGGCTTTCCAATTTAAGTCCACAGTCTCATATCAAGCACAATGCAACTAGTAAACAGGAGGATTGACAGCACTATTTTCAATCAAGACTTAATGAATGGATATGGTGAGTTATTGCAACCATTCCAACAACATAACTTACATTTATATAAGTATCATTAACATAATGAAACATCCCAAGGTGCTTCACAGGAGTAAAAAACAAAATATGGCACTGAGCCATATAAATCATGGCTACAGAGGTAAGTTTTCATAAGTACCTTAATGGAAGAGTGAGGTAGAGAGGCGGAGAGGTGTAGGGAGGGAATTCCAGAGTGCAGGTCCAAAGCATCTGAAGACATGGCCACCAATGGTGGAGTGATTAAAATCGATGATGCTCAAGAGGCCAGAATTAGA
Organism: Carcharodon carcharias; assembly: GCF_017639515.1. Classification (NCBI taxonomy): domain Eukaryota; kingdom Metazoa; phylum Chordata; class Chondrichthyes; order Lamniformes; family Lamnidae; genus Carcharodon; species Carcharodon carcharias. The sequence continues at coordinate 123,765,882 of NC_054468.1, forward strand.
CAGCAGTTATCTGGGAGGGTTGTGGGACTGGAGGGGCAAGGCCAGTGACAGATTTGAAAACAAGGTTGAGAATTCCTGGTATTTATTATAAGCTTGGTTGTTGCAAGTGTTATGACCAGGTGAGGAGGGGTGGAATGGGCCCCCACTTCTCATTTGATTGTAAACAGAGGTTTTGAATAAAAGGATGTGGTTGCCAATCAGTGTGTATTTATCGATTTATGTACGGATGATCAAGAATTAACCAGACAGGATTTCTTGAGTTAAACAAGGGATTAGTTTGATTGTGCTAAAATCAACTCAAAAATATTAAACTGTAAAAAATACATCCTGACTTCTGCAAAACGAACGCAAACTCATACATACAAACCAAACATGCAAAAAAATGCAAGTCACAGAGTGAAGGGGGTTAACTTTGGGCAAATTAAGGTTCAGTAAGGAAAAAAATAGACTGGTTGTAGATCCAGACGTTGGTGTTCTCAGCTGAGGCAGTTTTAAAGTTGTAGCTGGTCTTCTTCTAGAAACATTGCTGTAGAAATTGAAGTATTTCTACAACATTTTCTATTTCCTGTGACACAGGCCAATTCAGCAAAAGAGGAGCCAATCTTAGAGGAAGGATAGGGAGAAGGAGCAGTGAGCAGCTTCTCCTCACAGCTGCTGGTACTGCCAGCCCAAGTATGTGTACACACACACACATACACAGATGTATCAGGTGACCTTTCTTCTCCATCTTGCCAACAAAAGTTTAAAAAAGTCCATTGTATATTCCAAAAGCAGGCTTTAATCAGCTCACATCTGTATCGTTATCTTAGCCATTGCATGTTATGGCTATAGTGATTAATTTTCATGTCCAAGCAATTAGTTTGGATGGTTCATTCCTCCAGGTTTAAATACTGAGAATCTCCATTTTTGATAAGGTATGGAGCAGGCTGTTCACACCTCTCCAGGGAAGTCATTGCCTCTGGAGGGCTTTCATGGATTCTTTGCTCCCTTCCCAAGAAAATGGAATGTGTCTGCGTAGGGATGTAAATTGGCAGCCATCTTTAGTTTCAGTCAATGTCCTTGCTTCAATTTACAACTCTTTAAAAAAAGTCCAAATGAAATCAGCTGGTGAAATTAAAAATTAATAGTTCACATGAACATGCCTTCATAACACATGACTGTAGAATGACTACATTGAATATACAGAAGTTGTAATACAGGTAGCAGTCTCATTTCTGAATAATGCGGCTGTGGGCTCAAGTCCACAACTTGAGCACAAAAATCAAGGCTGACACTCCGGTGCCATACTGAGGGCGTGCTCCTTTTGGATGAACTGTTAAACTGAGGTCTCATCTGTCCTTTCAGGTGGATATAAAAGAGTCCATGGCACTATTTCGAAGAGAGCCATGGGATGAAGAGTCATTCGTACACAAAACATTAACCGTATTCCTCTCCCCAGATGTTGTCAGACCTGCTGAGTTTTTCCAGGTATTTTTGTTTTCATTTTGGATTTCCAGCACCCACAGTTTTTTGCTTTTATATCATGGGAGTTATCAAACCTAGTGTCTTGGCCAGTACTTATCCCTCAATTAACATCACTAAAACACATTATCTGGTCATCATCACATTGCTGTATACAAATTGGCTGCCATGTTTCCTGTAATTGCACCTCAAAAAGTACTCCATTGTAAAGTACTTTGGGCATCACGTGGTTGTGAAAGGCGTTGTCTCAATGTAAGTTTCTCTCTTTTAAATATTTTCAAACTTAAAAACATAAAACATCTATTATGAAATACAACGCACATCTCTGCTAACCCATAACTTACTCTCACATACGTACAAACACACAATATAGGAGAAGTAGGCCACTTAGCCCCATGAGCCTGCTCTGCCATTCAATAAGATCATGGCTGGTCTGCTTGTGTTTTGAATTCCACATTCTATTATATCGCCGATAACCTGCGATTCACTTGACTAACAAGAATCTATCTCCCTCTACCTTAAAAATATTCAATGTCCCCGTCTCCACAGGCAGAGTTCCAAAGTTGAACAACTGTCAGAGAAAAAAATTTCTCTTCATCTCTGTCCTAAGGGGACCCCTAATTTTAAAACAATGCCCCCTAGTTCTGGACTCTCAAACAAAAGGGAACATCTTTTCCACATCCATCTGATCAAGACCGTTCAAGATCTTATATATTTCAATCAAATCACCCCTCACTCTTCTACACTCCAGTGGAAACAAGCCCAGTCTGTCCAACCTTACCATATAAGACAACCCACTCACTTCAGGTTATTGGTCTAGCAAACTTCCGCTGAACCACCTCCAACACATTTACATCCTTCCTTAAATAAGGAGACCAAAACTGGACATAATATCTGAGATGTGGTCTCACTAATCGAACCACATTTTTACTTTTATGTTCAATTCTTCTCGTAATAAAGGAGAGCATTCCATTAGCCTTCTTAATTGCTTGCTGCATACTAACTTTTTGTGACTCATGCACTAGAACACCTAAATCCCTCTGCACCTCGGAATTCTGCAGTTGCTCTCTGTTTAAGCAATACTCTGCTTTTTCATTCTTCCTACCAAAGTGAACTTCATATTTTCCCACATTATACTCCATCTGCCAGATTTTTGCCCACTCATTCAACCTCTCTATATCCATCTGCAGCCTCTTTATGTCCTCTTCACAACATACTTTCCTACCTATCTTTATGCCAACTGCAAATTTAGCAACCATGCATTCATTCCCCTCATCTAAGTCATTGATGTAAATTGTAAAAAGCGGAGGCCCCAGCACAGACCCCTGCGGAATCACTTCCAATCAGGTAAAAACCCATTTATGCATACTCTGTTTTCTGCCAGCCAGCCAATCATCTATCCATGCCAATATGTTACCCCCTACTGTCAAGAAAACAAGAAATTGTAATATTTTTCTTTTGGTAACATCACTGTCCTATTTCCTATGTACTGGAAGACAGGCTGTTGGAGGTTAAGTATGGCAATTGGAGTAAGAGACAGAGTTACTGCAAGAGTCTAAAGCCAACAATAAGAAGTGGTTTTGAAATGTTAATGAACCAAGAGGAACTTAAATCAGAATTTTACATAAAGCAATAACAGGAGTAGTTTTGAACTGAGTTGTTTTAGTTCAAAGGGTGATATATCCAGGTTGTAAAAGGTGTAAGTATGTAAGGAAAAGATAGGGATAGTTTTTTTTTAAGACAGAGCTGGAGTAAAGAAACGAGTTTAATCAATTCTGGGAAGAAAGCATTTCAGAAGAGGCTGAGTGAGACAATAGGCAGATCGAAGGAAAACATTAAAGGAAACACTGAAGCCTATGTGGGATAGCTGTTTAGATCTCCCAGAAGACAGCAAGATAGTTGATCAGAACTCCCAGAAGATGGTGTGAACAAGGCCAGGCCTGGAGAACCAGTTACTGTCAGCTTCAGAGAATACCCCAAGGTAAAAGGCACTGTGTGGTAAAAATTATTGGAATTCTATAGATTTTAAAATCTAAAGGACAGTTGCTGAACAGAAAAGGGAAAGGTTAGCTGAGGGTAGTAAAGTTAAGATCTTTTGTAAAGTACTGTTTACTGCATGAAGCCATTCTTGTGTTTAAGTGCAATTGTGTTTTTTTTTTGCTTTTTTTTTTTAAATAAACGTTTACTCTACTATAAAATCATTCCAGTAGTCGGGGACAATATTTCCTCATTTCAGAACCTCTCCTCATACTATACAAATTGCAAAAACTCTTTTGGCAGCTGTTTCAAGATTCCCTTTCTGATTTGGGCAGCTTGACATTTGCCATCAGCCGTGCCATAACACCTACACCATGAACTTTTATTTTCTGCAATAACCTTTGATGTGGCACCTTAACAAATGCCTTCTGGAAATCCAATTACAGTACGTCTACAGGTTCCCCTTTATCCACAGCTAATGTTACTCTTTCAAAGAACTCTACAAATTGGTTAAACATAGTTTCCCTTTCACAAAACCATGCTGACTCTTCCTGATTACCTTGAGTTCTTAATAAGTGCCCAGCTATAAGTTCTTTAATGATCGTTGCTAACATCTTCCCAATGACAGACGTCAAGCTAACTGACCCATAGTTTCCTCTTTTCTGCCTCTTTCACTTCTTGAACAGATGGGCTATATTTGCTATTTTCCAGTCTGATGGAACATTTCCATAATCTAGCAAATTTTGGAAAATTAATACCAACACATCATTAGTCACTTCTTTTAAGACCCTAGGATGAAGTCCATCAGGACCCGGAGACTTGTCAGTCCACAGCTCCATCAGCTTGCTCAGTAGTGCTTCCATTGTGATTGTAATTTCACCAAGTTCCTCTCTCCCTTCCACCTCTTTATAAACAGCTATTACTAGAATGTTTTTTTAAATCCTCTATAGTGAAGACAGAAGAAAATATTTGTTCATTTCATCCACCATTTCTTTATTATCTATTAACTCCTTATTCTCTCGAGGGCAGAGAATCACTTTAGTTACTCTTTTCCTTTTTAAATAGAAATTCTTGCTACATCTATTTACATTTCTAGCTAGCTTCCTCTCAGACACTAATTTCTTTCTCCAGACTAAACTTTTAGTCATTCTTTGCCGTTCTTTACATTCTGACCAATCATCTGACCTGCCTGTCATCTTTGCACTTATATGCCTTTGCCTTAAGTTTGATGCTTTCCTTAACTTCTTTAGTTAATTATGGATTGTGGGTACTCCCCTTAGATTTTTTTCCTCAGTGGGAATATATCTGGAGGGGAGGCGGTGGCGTAATGGTATTGTCACTGGACTGGTAATCCAGAGACCCAAGGTAATGTTCTGAGGATCTGGGTTCAAATCCCACCACGGCAGATGGTGAATTTGAATTCAATAAAAAAAAAATCTGGAATTAAAAGTCTAATAATGACCATGAAACCACTGTCGATTGTCGTAAAAACCCATCTGGTTCACTAATGTCCTTTAGGGAATGAAATCTGCTGTCCTTACCTGGTCTGGCAATGTAGTTGACTCTGAAATGCTCTCATCCTGCTCTCCTGAACCAAGGTAATCTCTAACTATTGCACCAAGGCCCCACTCTTGATTAATAGTGCTACCCCTCCACCTTTACCTGGCTTCCTATTCTTCTTGAATGTCATAAACTCAATATTCAGGACCCAATCCTTGTCATCCTGTAGCCACATTTATATAACGGTTATCAAGTCATATTTATTTACTTCAATGTGCACTATCAATTCATTTACTTTGTTACTACACACACATACAGGGCCTTTAGTTTTGTCTTTTTGTAATCTTTGCAACATCCTAGTCTTGGCTGTTGGTGCATTCTTAGGTTCTATCCCTCTGTCCCTACCTGCCATTCTCTGACCCTCATTTCCCATATTACTGTTTGCTCTCCTGCCTTGACTCTACCACTTAATTTGCTGCATCTACCCAAGCTTGATTCCTCACCCCTGTTATTAGTTTAATGCTCTGTGTACTTCCCTAATTATGCAGCTCACTAGAACATCAGCCCCAGCACGGTTCAGGTGTCGACTATCCCAACGGTTATCCCCCACTTTTGCCAGTACTGATGTCAGTGCCCCACGAACCAGAACCCACTTCTCCCATACCAGTCTTTGGGCCATGCATTCTTTTCCCTAACCTAATTTGTCCTATGCCGATTTGCACACGGCTCAGTTAATAATCCTGAGATTATTACCTTTGAGGTTCTACTTCTTAATTTGGTGCCTAGCTCTTCATACTGACTACGCAGAACCTCTTTTCCTTAGACTCAGACGGTTACAGCACAGAAGGAGGCCATTCGGTCCATCGTGTCCACGCTGGTCAACAAAGATTTGACTACACTAATTCCATTTTCCAGCACTTGGCCCATAGCCCTGGAGGCTAAAGTAACCCAAGTGAATATCTAAATACTTAAATTTTACGAGAGCTTCTAACTCAACCACCCTTTCAGGCAGTGAGTTCCAGACTCCCACCACCCTCTGGGTGAAAACATTTCTCCTCAACTCCCCTCTTAGCCTTCTACCTCTTACCTTAAATCTATGACCCCTGGTTATTGACCCCTCTACTAATGGAAAAAGTGCCTTCCTATCCACCCTATCTATGCCCCTCAATCTTATACACGTCTATCAGGTCCCCCTCAACCTTCACTGCTCCAAGGAAAACAACCCTAGCCTATCCAATCTTTCCTCATAGCTCAGGCAGCATTCTGGTAAATCTCCTCTGCACCCTCTCCAGTGCAATCACATCCTTCCTGTAATGTGGTGACCAGAACTGCATACAGTACTCCAGTTTTAGCCTAACCAACGTTTTATACAGTTCCAGCATAACCTCCCTGCTCTTGTATTCTATGCCTCGTGTTATGACACAGCAGTTTCTAAAGGCTGAGTTATTTAAATTCCAGGATGGAAACTTTAAACAGCTGTCATTACCTATATTTTCAATTGGTGTATTTGAGATGCATCTCCAAATTCAGAACTGAAACCACCAAACCTCCAGAGATTTTTTACATAAACTAAATTAAATATTTATTAATTTAACAAGATATTAAACACATACTTATGTCTACAAATTACTACAATAATAACTATTAAACAGATCCCCAAATTAATCACTCCTAGGTAATCTTCCCAAGGCAACAATAACCCATAGACTTAAAATGTGCTTTGCTTAGTGTCTGTTTATCTTACGAATTCAAAATGAGGTTCCTTTCAATTTGGTTCCTTCGCACAGTTGTAGGTTTACAGGTGGCATCCCCCGACCCACACACAAAAACTCTTCTGTACATACCTAGCCTTATATGTTTTTCAACTACACAGGTATGCAATTTGTGTTTATTTTAATTATTTTATTTTAATTTTAAAGTTTTAGTGATTTTCATTTATAGGTCTACCTTAAACTCCTGTGTCCTAAGTTGGCTATTAACACACTATCCTTAACACTAAACACGAAAAACAGACCTTAACCGCTCACTAGATACTCACCAAACAGCTAGCTTCTTCTCCTGTAATAGAGCAAGAACTAATCCCAAAGGGTGAAATAGTTAGAAAAAGCAAAGGAGCACCTCCCTGCCATCCTCACTGAACTCCCTCAACTCACCAAACTCTCAGCACTCCGTTGAGGTCGCACTCCACGCAAGTTATCCAGTCACCATTGTTTGTGGGGAAACTGGTTTCATCTGCATAATCTGAATTGCATACAAATGGTCTTTACATTCCACACTTTTGCACTTAAATGGAATTTCATCGCTCTTGAATCAAAACAATAGCACCTCTGTGTTGCTCATCAATTCATCAGCATGCTTTTTTAAAAAGCAGTAAACTATTATTGTGAAATGTCAGTTGGACACATACAAAGTGCAGCACTTTCAGCAAAATCATGAGCTCATGGATTTTATCAGGCACCATAAACGTTCAAATTAAGCCACTGGAAAATTGACAGGTGCTTAGATCTCACATAATTCTTGTAATCACAGCAACTGGAGGACTTGAATATTAATATTGCACAACTTTAAGTGTCAGCTTGTATATATGCATTTGTATGAGTTTTTAGGGCTGTGAAAAAGGGGGCGTGGCCTCCTTGAATACTCTGGACCTCGGAGACTTTCGATGCAGGCCCCAAGCAGCTCCAGTGAATGGAAGTGTCAATGTTATTTTCAAGACCAGGCTAGTCAGAGGTTACGGCCCATAATGTTCATAAATAGAAAGACAGAATATGACTTTGAATTTTAAAACGTTCTCTAAATTTTCTCATATTTTCTTTGTCTATCATCTCAGAATTGTCTTTCTTCATCAGATATGCATAGAGATCAATTCCCAACACCCAAGGAACAAACAACTGCTCATATCAAAAAATCAAGGTAACAGCAAGCTTTGAAATGTGGTCAACACAATGAAAAATTAATACATGATTTTTTGCTTAGAATTATGCCATATTTAGCTCTAATAGTTTCCATCTGAGGAGGCTGAGAAAAGCTATGAAAATATATGAAACGCTCAGACTATAATTTCCCAGAATATTTTGGGCAGAAAAAGAGAACTGAAGGATGGCAACAGGGAATTAATCAATAAAAACAGAAAATGCTGCTAATACTCAGCAGTTCAAGCAGCATCTGTGCAAACAAACAAGATATGTTTCAGGCTGATGACCCTTCATTAGAACTGAGAAAAGATACAAATGTAATAGGTGCTGAGCAAATGAAAGGAGCGGGGGAAGGAAGAACAAAGAGAACAATCTGTTTGGAGGGCAGAAGAGATTAAATAACAGTTTCATGATACAAAAAGCCAAACTGAGTGATAATGGGTAGCGAAAAGAACAAAGATGTATCTAGATGAGGTGTGAATGGCTACATAGTAGTCATCCAAATGCAAAGTGAAGGAATAAAGAAACTAGAGAAAAAGAAATGGCAAAAAAATGAAACAAATGGAGGCAGAGGTTATGATCTAAAATTGTTGAACTCAATGTTGACTCCAGAAAGCTGCAGAGTGATGAGTCAAAAGATGAGCTGTTCCTCACTGAGCTTCACTTGAAAATGTTGCAGGCCTTGAACAGAAAGATCAAAGTGGGAAACATGGTAGAGAATTGAAATGACATGCCACAGGACACTCAGGATCATGCTTGTGGACTGAACAGAGTGTTCGACAAAGCAGTCACCCAATCTGTGTTTGGGAGGGTTAGAGGGGCAGTTAGTTATGAAGTGTTGTTAAGCTATTGGAGCAGAAAATATAGAAAAAAAGTACTAACTAAGTGGGGAAAATCATGACTTACTCTGGGTCAGTGAGCAAAGGCTTCTGTTCTGATCCCCAGCTGAGATTACCCCTGGACAAGCCTGATCCCAGGGTGGAACCCAGCTTGATAGATCCTAACTTTTATTTGTTTGTTTAGATATGTGTAAAGTAGCTACTGAACAGTCACAGCGGTCAGCTGATGAACTTTTAACAAAAGAATAAAACATTTATCAAGCAAGAAAAAAATGAGCTATATTACAATACTCCACCCACAACTATACCTTTACAGGTATATACAGATTTGTAAGGACAACCAAGTTACAAAAGCTATCTTATACTCTAATATCCACAGTAAGTGCACAGTCCTTGTAAACCAATAGGCACCTGAAGTCAGACACCCAAAGTGACAGATACCACCTCAATCAGATGTTATGGATCCCTCCGCAACTCCTCCTCCCCAGACTCATGTCACACCATGAGCCAACCAGTCTCACTATACTCCGTCTTTCACATGAGGATTTCCAATCTCCACGCTCCAACACCTCACCTCCCAAACCAATGTTCACTAAGACACCTTCCACAAGGGGCCACCTCCAGGGTTTTGAACTCTCCTTCTGATGTTCCTCTTCCCTGGGTTGCCATATGAATTCAATGAGTCTTTCACACACACCCTCTCATCAACTCAGCCATCAACAGTACCACTGCTTCACATGCCCAAAGCAAAGAGTTACAGATCTTTAGTTGTCTCTTCTGACATTCTTACCTCTTGCAAGCTGTTCTCGCTTTAAATCTTTCTGCGGCTTTTGTCTCTTTAAATCTGAAGCTTGGAGCCTTTCTCTCTGTTCCTCACACTGAACTTCACTTAACAGGACCTTTGCCAGGTTCCTGTCCTTCCTTTGACTAGAAGGTCTGCTTGAGACTTTCCCCTGTTTCTGTCTCGCTCCTTCGGCCTTGGGGCCTTTGGTTCTTTTGTGAAATCTGCAGCTCCCTCTCCCAGTGCCCAGTCTCTCTGGGGTCTTGGCTTCAAACTGAACTTAAAACCACTGTTTCTTTAGTTTTTCTGTGTGTCTGTGGAAGGGACCTGCCTCTCTGGGCCCCTGTTGCTAGGCAACAGCCCAATTCTTCTACTCGTTTGTTTAACCTAGCTGCAAAAGTTGAAAAAATCTCATTAGAAATACAGGCACCTTTTTGAAGTAAAATTAAAACTCAATTTGACTCTTCTTAATACAGACACAGAAGTACAAATCAAACTTAAACTTCAAAGCTAAAACTCATTCCTAACACCTACAAATACCAACTTACTTAAACTGTCTCTATTTCCTAACACTTCTTGAAGACTACCTGAGGATATATTGGCTTTGGAAACAGTGCAGTGTAAATTTACCAGGGATAAAGAAGTGCTAATGGATATGGTCTTGAAGATCACCTTGAGGTTAGTCCATTTTCAATAGAGGCAGGAAGTATAATGATGAGTGACCTGATGGAGGTGTTCAAGTTATAGCAAGGTAAATGGTGATAATTGTTTTCATTTTGACTTAATAGCAACAAAGGGGGCACAAAAGAACTGATGAGAAAGTTAGAAAATATTTGTACACAGAGGATGTTAAATTCTCTGCCACAAACTGTTGTTGGACAATCCATAAGTTCTCAAAATGGGAATTAGATTGTTATTGCAAAAAGAATATATATAAACGAGCTAGAAAGCAGAATGAGTCTTTGGTGGCGCTTATGGAAAAAGAAAGAGACTTGACAGGCCAAATGTTTCTGTGCAATGACACTCTATAATCTTGTACATGCACAAAGCTTTTCAACAGAGTCCACGAGTCAACTTCATATAGAAAGAAAATTTCATTCTTTTAATTTCAAAGTACTCTCCCTTACTATTAATTTAATTCATCTATAGAAAGGGAATGCTTTGAATAAAAGTACTTCTAACCCCTACCATAATACTGAAAAGGCTCTATTCAAAGTCATAAATTATATCTTAAGTGGGGTGATGAAGGTAAACTATTTCTTCTTGTTCTTTTTGACCTGTCTGTGGCCTTTGACCACACCATCCTCCTCCACTGCCGTCCAGCTGCTGGGACTGCACTCATCTGCTTCCATTCTTACCCACCCAATCAAAGCCATCGAATTAACTGCAGTGGCTTCTCTTTCCCGCTCCCACATTATTACCTCTGGTGTCCCCCAAGGATCGATCGATCTATGGTCATCTCCTATTTCTGATCTACAAACTGCCCTTTAGCAATGTCATCTGTAAGCACAGCATCAATTTCCACATGTACACTGACGACATCCACCTTCACTTCAGCACCACCACCTTCAGGCCCTCCACTTCTCCAAATTGTCAGACTGTTTGTCTGGCAGCTAGTATTGGATGATCAGAAATTGCCCCTCGACTAAATATTGGAAGACCAAAGTCATTGCTTTCAGACCCCCTCCCCAATAAATTCTGTTCCCCAGCCACTGACTCTGTCCTCCCTGTCAACTGTTTGAGACTATAAACCAGTCTATTTGCAACCTTGGTGTCACATTTGACCCGAGGACAAGCTTCTGACAACATTTCTGCTCCAAATACTAAGACCCCCTATTTCCATCTCCACTCTACCTCAGCTCATCTGCTGCTGAAACCCTCATTCATTCTTTTGTTATCCATAGTCATGACTAGTCCAATGCACTCCTGGCTGGCTTCGCGTGTTCTACCTTCCATAACTTGAGATTATCTAAAGCTCTACTGCCCGTTTCCAAACTCGCGAATGAAGTTGGGAAAATAATAATGGAGAACCAGGAAATGGTAGAGGAGTTGAATAAATACTTTGCATCAGTCTTCATGGTAGAAGACACTAATACCATACCAAAAATACTAAATAATCATGGGGCAAAGGGCCGGGTGGGGGGGGGGGGGGGGTATAAATACAATAACTATCACTAGAGTAAACGTACTGGGGAAGCTAATGGGGCTGAAGGCCGATAGGTCACCTGGACCTGATGGGTTGCATCCTAGAATATTAAAAGGAAATAGCTGCAGAGATAGTGGATTCACTGGTAGTAATCTTCCAAGAATCCTTAGATTCTGGAAAAGTCCCAGAGGATTGGAAAGCTTCCAATGTAACACCCTTATTCAAAAAGGGAGGGAGACAAAAAAAACAGGTAACTATAGGCCAATTAGCTTTACATCTGTCATTGGGAAAATGTTGGAGTCTATTATAAAGGATGTAATAGCAGAGCATTTAGAAATGCATAATCTAATCAAGCAGAGTCAGCATGGCTTCTTGAAGGAGAAATCATGCCTGACAAATTTATTAGAATGCTTTGAGGAGGTTACAAGCAGGGTAGATAAAGGGGAACCAGTAGATGTAATATATTTGGATTTCCAAAAGATGTTCGATAAGGTACCACACGTAAGGCTACTTAAGATAAGAGCCCATGGTGTTGGGAGTAGTATATTAGCTAACTAATAGAAGACAAAGTTGGGATATGTGGGGCGTGGGAGCATTTTCAGGATGGCAACATGTAACCAGTAGAGTGGCACAGGAATCAGTGCTGGGGCCACAATTATTTACAATATATATTAATGACTTGGATGAGGGAAGTGAATGTACTATCGCCAAGTTTACGGATGACACAAAAATAGGTGGGAAGGCAACTGGTGAGGATGACACAAGGAGTCTACAAAGGGATATAGACAGATTAAGTGAATGGGCAAAAACTTAGCAAGTGGAATATAATGTGGGAAAGTGAGAGGTTATGCACTTTGGCAGGAAGAATAGAGGAGCTGAATATCACTTAAATGGAGAAAGACTGAAGAAAGCTGCAGCACAGAGGGATTTGGGGGTCCTCGTGCATGAATCCCAAAAAGCTAGCATACAAGTTCAGCAGGTAATAGGGAAAGCAAATGGAATGTTGGCCTTTATTTCAAAGGGAATGGAATATAAAAATAGGGAAGTCTTGTTAAAACTATACAAGGCACTAGTTAGACCACATCTAGAATACTGTGAAGAGTTTTGGTCCCCTTGTCTAAGGAAAGATATACTGGCATTGGAGGCAGTCCAGAGAAGGTTCACTGGGTTGATCCTGGGGATGGAGGGATTTTCTTATGAGGAGAGATTGACTAAGTTGGGCCTGTACTCATTGGAGTTTAGAAGAATGAGAGGTGATCTTATTGAAGCATAAAAGATTCTTAGGGGGTTTGACAGGGTAAATGCTGAGATGTTATTTCCCCTTGTGGGAAAGTCTAGGACCAGAGGGCATAATCTCAGAGTAAGAGGGCACCCACTTAAAACAGATGAGGAGGAATTTCTTTTCTCAGAGGGTAGTGAATCTATGGAATTCTTCACCACAGAGGGCTGTAGAGGCTGGGTCATTAAGTATATTCAAAGCTGAGATAGACAGGTTTTTAAATCAGTAAGGGAATCAAGGGTTATGGGAAAAAGGCAGGAAAGTGGAGTTGAGGATTATCAGACCAGCTATGATGTCATTGAATGGCGGAGCAGACTTGCTGAGCCGAATGGCCTACTTCTGCTCCTATGTCTTATGGTCTTACCCCTACTTTCCTTCACCTTTGATTATACCCAAATATCCTCCATCACCCCCTACTCCTCAACCCCCTCCTATGGCACCACCCCATGCCCACGCAAAAGAGGCAACACCTGCCCCTTCACTTCCTCTCTCCTCACCGTCCAAGGACCCAAACACTCCTTTCAAGTGAAGCAGCATTTTACTTGCATTTCCCCCAACTTAGTCTACTGCATTCGTTGCTCCCAATGTGGTCTCCTCTACATTGGAGAGACCAAACGTAAACTGGGCGACCGCTTTGCAGAACACCTGCGGTCTGTCCGCAAGAATGACCCAAACCTCCCTGTCGCTTGCCATTTCAACACTCCACCCTGCTCTCTTGCCCACATGTCTGTCCTTGGCTTGCTGCATTGTTCCAGTGAAGCCCAACACAAACTGGAGGAACAACACCTCATCTTCCGACTAGGGACTTTACAGCCTTCCGGACTGAATATTGAATTCAACAACTTTAGGTCGTAAGCTCCCTCCCCCATCCCCACCCCCTTTCTGTTTCCCCCTTCCCTTTTTTTTTCCAATAAATTTTAAAGATTTTCCTTTTCCCACCTATTTCCATTATATAAAAATAAAACCCCACTAGAGCTATACCTTGAGTGCCCTACCATCCATTCTTAATTAGCACATTCGTTTAGATAATATCACCAACTTTAATTTTAACACCTATGTGTTCTATTGTACTATTGTCGTTGACATCTTTTGATGATCTGCTTCTATCACTGCTTGTTTGTCCCTACAACCACACCACCCCCCCTCCACCTCTTTGTCTCTCTATCTCTCCGCCCCCCACACACACACCTTAAACCAGCTTATATTTCAACTCTTTCTTGGACTCGAACGCAAGTTCTGTCGAAGGGTCATGAGGACTCGAAACGTCAACTCTTTTCTTCTCCGCCGATGCTGCCAGACCTGCTGAGTTTTTCCAGGTAATTCTGTTTTTGTATTGAAATAATTTTGTATCCTGTCCACAAATTAACAATGATGCCTTCATGACAAAGATTCAACGTGTTACTTTCCTTCTACATGAAGGAATGTTGGCTTGAAGAACGTGTTGACATGTCTTATGCATATATAGAAACAGGATCATAGAATGGTACAGCACAGAAACATCTCTGCCAATGTTAGGCATAAGTGTGGACAGTCATCAGCACACGTGTTGAAAGACTGCTTATGTCAACTTATTTAACAGCAATCTTAAATGAAACACTTCAGGCTGCAAGACATCTGTTCCTTTTAAAGTTAGATTAATTACCCACCTTTTGGACTGTCATCATTCTTAAAGTTGAAGAACCTGTTACAAATTGCAGGAATATGCTCAGGATAACAAGAACAAACTCATGGTAATTTTATCCCTTCAAGTCAGCCTTGTTTAAAGGCATGATATTGAGGCACATCAACTCCCATTTTCCATGGACTATAAAAGTAATTTTACAAAAGTAAATTGACATACAAGTTATTTTCCCAAAGAATGCAGAGCAGGATGATAATTTAAGTAATGTAAACACAATAATCCTGATATCAGAAATAAGAGAATTTGATCTGGTCTGCAATATAGCAAGATTGGCAATATTACATGCTATAATTTGGAAAACCCAATTTCTCAGAGGTCAGCATGGAGCAATCAGAATAACTGCCCCTTCCTCATTTCTAGTTTATCCAAAATTCTGGGAATCCAAAAAATAGCTAGGAACGTGTACAAAATCTCCCAATATCAAGAGAACTAACTGCCGAGCAACCATATTAGTCATTGAAGCCATATCATGGTTTTTAGGTGTTATCTGCTGTCACAAATTTGTAGATAACCCCCAGGTCTCAAATCTCACCTGCTGTGTTTATAACATTAAATGCTATGGTTTTCCCAGTTCATAGATCTGCTAAATGGCACTTTACCAGGTCCTGAAAATCGACCATAATGCTCAAAATTCAAATTCGTTAATGCGCCACTTGGACTCCTCTAGACTACAGCGCAGCTTTGAACATGATCTGCCTAGTTTGTGAGAAAGAAATTCATCACTAACAGCGAGAAGAGTGTAACAGGCTAAATCCAGAAAGCATCCAGCTTCTGAGTTTGAGCCTATTGTCAATTTGTGTTTACTAACCGATACTATGAGATGAGGCATTCAAGTACAATGCATCTGCAATTAGAAATACAAAGTCATCAAGCCGGGAACAAAGAGGCAGCACTCGCTCACAACAGCAGACAGGACACGTGCAAAGTTAAAACCAGGAAGATGACTTTCAGCATGGTTTTCATCAAATCTTGCTTCGGCTACAACAGAGATATCTTGCACTGACGAAGAAGCAAATACTTTGAAAGATGGAGATAATGTACCAGAACATGTTTGAAGATGCTGATTGTCAACAGGAAGAATCTAAGGAAAGATACATATGCTAATATTACAGCTTCACAGAAGCAGCTCATGAATACTTGGGGGTGGGCAAACGTGAGGCCCAGGGGAAGAAACTGTTACTATCCTTCCTTCCATCCTTGAACATAACTTCATCAAAAACAAATTGAAATATGAAGGCATATATCTTTGTGATTAATGCAGTCTAACATGTCCTAGACTTACTTATTGGAGAGCCATGGGTGGCTAAGAAATTTGTTCTAGATAGGATCTTTGACTCCTATAGCTCCTATACTCCTGTAGCTCAAAAAAACTTTTTCCTAACTTGTTAGCAGAATGCTAATACGTTTCTAATTGTCATGACTGTCCAAATGATATATGAAGACAATCCTCGAAAACTCAGGAAAATCTCATTTGAATTATAAAAGGGTAGCCACATTTTGAGACTTTCCTGGTCCATTCCAATTTATTAAATCATGAAATTTGAAGAGTGTTCCCCTATCTCCTCACAGATCTCTTTGTAGGTTGCAGGTCTAATTTCATCGTTGCAAGTGCAGAAAGTGACTAACAAGAGAACTGAAGTCCTTAAATTCACGCTGAACAACTCATTGCTTTTAAGCATCTTGAACCTCAGTACAGAGCCCTGTGAACCTAACTTAGTGCAAAAATTATGCTGAAATGTACTGATATCAGTTTGTAAGGAAGGTTTGAAAAAAGTACTCACCACTCCCCTTCCCAGCTCAGGGAAGACGATTAGATGTTCAGGATGCCCGATAGTGATGAGTGAGGTTTATAATGTTATGATCCCCAGTTGAGGTTACCACTGGACAAGCCTGATCCCAGGAGAAGGGATCCTGTTAACATTGGGAGAATTGAACTTTAAACTTAAGACTGCATGTCACGAGGGGCCGAATAGCCTACTTCTGCTCCTATTTCGTACGTATATGTCTACAGAGTGTGCATATAACGTATAAACGTGGCGTGAGGTTTTCTGTTAAGATGTTAGAGACGATACTTTTTCTGTAGTTTACTGTATTAGATGCATACTAAATAGTGTTTAGATGATGATTTTAGTTCATTACATTAGAAGTCTTAAAACGTGAAACCATGTGTGATCATTTGAGTTGGTAATTGTGAAATCCATTTCTTTTTACAAGTTGTCAGTCTCTACAGGGATCATAACAGTATATACACCTTGAAAAATTTCCCTGATATAGAGTCAAACTTAAAACATTCAATACAAAGAAATGGAGACTGAAGATGCTAGGCACATGAAGAATTGAAACTGTAGGTGTAAGACAACATTAACAGGTGTGTAGCAAAGCCTGACAAGTTTTGGCTCAACATAAGAAGCAAGTTCCCACAAGCTAAACCAGCAGTAGCCAATACATAGAAACATAGAAACTAGGAGTAGGCCATTCGGCCCTTCAAGCCTGCTCCGCCATTCAATATGATCATGGCTGATCCTCTAACTCAAAACCATATTCCCACTTTCTCTCCATACCCCTTGATGCCCCTAATATCCAAAAATATATCAATTTATTTCTTGAATATACTCAGACCCAGCCTCCACAGCCTTCTGTGGTAGAGAATTCCACAGGTTGACCACCATCTGAGTGAAGAAATTTTTCCTCATCTCAGACCTAAATGGCCTGCCCCGTACCCTGAGATTGTGGCCACTGGTTCTAGGGTATAGGGTATATATTTCCCCAACCAGGGGAAACATCCTCCCTGCATCCAGTCTGTCCAGCCCTGTTAGAATTTTATACATTTCAATCAGATCCCCTCTCATTCTTCTAAAAGCTAAGTGAATACAGGCCCAGTCAAATCAGTCTCCTCAGTCCTGCCATCCCAGTATCAACTTAGTGAACCTTCGCTGCACTCCCTCTATGGCAAGTATATCCTTTCTTAGGTAGGGAGACCAAAACTGCATGCGATACTCCAGGTGTGGTCTCACCAAGGCCCTGTATAACTGCAGTAAGACATCCCTACTTCTGAATTCAAATCCTTTTGCAATGAAGGCCAACATTCCATTTGCTTGCTGCACCTGCCTGTTTACTTTCATTGACTGGTGTATAAGAACACCCAGATCCCCTTGTACATCCCCATTTCCCAATATATCACCATTTAAATAATGCTCTGCCTCTGTTTTTCACACCAAAGCGTATAACTTCACATTTATCCACGTTATACTGTGTCTGCCACGTGTTTGCCCACACACACTTGTCTAAATCACCCTGAAGCCTCCTTGCATCCTCCTCACATACCCGACCAGTTTTGTCTCATCAGCAAACTTGGAAATATCACACTTGGTCTTCCTCATCCAAGTCATTTATATATATTGTGAAAAGCTGGAGCCCGAGCATTGATCCCTGCGGTCCACCACTACTCACCGCCTGCCATCCGGAAAAGTACCCATTTATTCCCACTCTGTCTCCAGTCTGTCAACCAATAGTCAATCTATGCCGGTACATTACCTCCGATCGCATGTGCTTTAATTTTGCCCAATAGCCTCTTATGTGGGGTCTTATCAAAAGCCTTTTTGAAATCCAAATACACCACATCCACTGGTTCTTCCCTATCTATTCTACCAGTTACATCCTCAAAACTCCAGTAGATTAGTTAAGCATGATTTCCCTTTCATAAACCCATGCTGACTTTGTCTAAGATAAAAGCAAAATACTGCAGATGCTGGAAATCTGAAACAAAAACAGAAAATGCTAGAAAAACTCAGCAGATATAGCAGCATCCGTGGAGAGAAAGACAGAGTTAATGTTTCGCGTGCATATGACTTCTTCAGAGGAGCTCCGAAGAAGAGTCATACGGACTCGAAACATTAACTGTCTTTCTCCCCACAGATGCTGCTAGGCCTGCTGACTTTGTCTAATCCCAAGTGTTCTGTTACCATGTCTTTTATAATAGACTCCAGCATTTTCCCCACTACTGATATGTGGCTAACTGGTATGTAATTCTCTGTTTTTACACTCCCTCCTTTTTAAATTGTGGGGTTACATTTGCCATCCTCCAATCTGTAGGAACTGCTCTAAAACCTGTAGAATTTTGGAAGTTGACCACCAATATTTCCAGGGCCACTTCCTTTAGTACTCTGGGATGTAGATTATCAGGCCTTGGGGATTTTTAGGCCTTTAACCCCATTAATTTCTCTAGCACCATTTTTTTTACCAATACGGATTTTCTTCAATTCCTCTCTCTCTAGGTCCTTGGTTCCCTAACATTTCTGGGAAATTATTTGTGTCCTCTTTTGTGAAGACAGAACCAAAATATGTGTTCCATTTTTCTGCATACTATAGAAAACATTACCCATACCTTTAATTTGACAAGCTGGCTGTGGAAAATTTTGCAAAGTTTGGCAACAAAAACAATATTGAAATTTACTCTGTTTTCTCATTCCACAGGTGCAGCCGGGCCTGCTAGGTATCTCTAGCATGTTCTGTTTTTATTTCAGAATTCCAGCATCTGCAGCACATTGCTTTTGTACTTTTTTGATGTTTGGAAATCCAGATTTAAGAAATATCTCAGATCAACTGAAGTAAATTATGCCTTATAAGAGCAGACATCTGTTAAGTATTACAATAATTACAAATAAAGTAATTTAGTGTTGCGTATTTAGCAGCAATAGGGTAGTAACTTATTTGGCAATTACTACTTTGGTAGAAGCCAGCACTGATGAAAGCTCAGCACCAAACTGTTCTACTTAAGATTTTCCAACCCCGATAGACTTGAATGAGAAATCTGTAATGATCTGAATTTAATGTCGATAACAAACAAGTCAACAATAATAGTTGCAGGGTACAGAAGATGTCATGTGACTGAACCTCCAAGAATAGGTCCAACTAGAGTTGGCAACTTCACAGCTGTGATTTTGTTTTTTTGTTCACCAGTCTACAGGGTTATATTATGGTATGTAAATGATAAAAATCAAGCTTTTCTTCAAACTCGTCCTTCAGTCAGTCAAACAAAATAACAGTGTGTACTCTTAGAGCAAGCATTAATGATTGTACAGTATATGTTGGGGTCTTGATTTAATCTATTGGCACAATATCAGGATAGGCAACAAACAATTCTTAGCACTTAATACTTCCTTTTGTCCTGATAAGTATTTATCTTGTATTTTTCTGAGGGTATGAGCTTAATGTTTAAGCACGAAAAGCACCAAGTCGGTTCTCTCGAGCACAGTTAAAATAGGTTTCAATGGCAGTGAAGATACAACAAGACAGTTGCTCCTATTTCACCCACATTCAGGCTCACGTAAAGCTTTGAACACATGGTTAATGACTTCAAAAAAAAAATCAAGGGCAAAAAAGAAAATTACTCTGAAGATTATTTTAATTGAGGTTTCAATTATTTCCTTAACCAAGAAGTGGGTTAAGAACCTGCCTCATAATGCTTGTAACTTGGCAATCAGCGGCAAGTAGATTTGTTACAAGACAGTCTTTCTTTAAAAAGATGCCATGACATAAGCTCACCTAAAGATATAAACTTTACTTTGTATGTTATCACGAGGAACTGAAAAGTATGCCAACTGATGCAATTAACCTCCAAGCACCTGTAATAGCTTAACACAAGCTACAGCAACATCATTTTTCCAGTAATATCAACATGTCTGAGGATAGGGTCAATTAAAAAGCTACTAATTCTGTGAAATATGCAAAATGAAGTTAGATATCTTATGCTGTAGAATGCTGAGTGATTAATGGTAAAACACTCAAATGTAAATAAAAGTTCAAGCAAATGGTATTCTCCTACAAGTACCACATGATTGATGTTACTGAATCTGGTCTGTCAACGTTATTGCTTGGAGTTTAATAATGCCTAATGGCGGGTGTGAGAAATATTCCTAACATGCCCATTTAGAAAAACAGCCAGTAGTACAAATATAAACATGCCTTTACAAAAGAACCATCAAAATAACACAAAAGCAAATACTGCAAATGTTGGAAATCTAAAGAAAAACAAAATGTGCTGGTCAGGCAGCATTTGTGGAAAGAAAAATAGGATTAATGTTTCAGGTTATATGAGGATCTTGGGCTTCAAAAATAGAAGCATTGAGTATAAAAGTAGGAAAGTTATGCTCAGCCTTTTAAAAAGCTCTGGTTAGGCCACAACTAGGGTACTGTGACCAGGGTCTTTGAAAGGGTGCAGAGAAGATTTACTAGAATGGTTCCAATAATGAGGGATTTTAGCTACAAGGTTAGGCTGAAGAAGTTAGGGTTGTTCTCCTTGGAGCAAAGGCAATTAAGGCGCGATTTGGTAGTGTACAAGATTATGGCAGATTTAGAAAACCAGGTTTAGATAAAGTAGACAGAAGTTGTTCCCATTAGCTGATGATACAGGATTAGAGGAAACAGGTATTAGGCAAGAGATTCAGGGGGGTATGAGAAAGAAAGCAGTAATGACCTGGAATTTGGTGCCTATGCGCATGGTGGAAGCAGAGACAATCAATAATTTTAAAAAGAAATTGGTTGAGTACTTGAGGAAAGTAAGCACAGGGCAATGGGATAGAGTGGGGGAATGGAACTGACTGGATTGTTCTACAGGGAGCAGACATGGACTCAATGGGCTAAATGGCCTCCTTCTGTGCTCTTACCCATCTGATGAAAGGACACAGAACTGAAAACATTAATTTTTTTCTCTCGCAACAGATCCTGCCAGACCTGAGTATTTCTAGCATTTTCTGTTTTTATCTAAGTTGCAGCACATTAGGTAGAATTTACTATGGGAGCAATTGAAGGTGCTAGATTGACCACCATTAGGGTTTCCAGTTTTCAGGGTAAACTGATAACCTCCAGCAATTAAAAATCGCAATTGTTGTTTATTAAATTGAGAATTGAGTTTAGGTACCCAAGTTGAAAGAGTAGAAGCTGGGAATGTTTTTGCAAGTTAACGGAAGGTTCAGGAGTGTACTGAAGTAAACAAAACCCTAGAGATTATAAACAATATGCTTAACAGTCACAGGTTCTATGACAAGACAGTAACTTGGAAAGAGAGATTAAAACAACTTTACACAGGGGACGGTGCATGTATTATGATCCCAGATGATGTTACAACTGGACAAGCCTGATCCCAGGTTGGAACCCAGCTTGATAGATCCTAACGTTATTTTTTGTGTTTAGATAAGTGGAGAGTAGCTACCGAACAGAGGTGCAGAAGTCAGCTGATGAACTTTTAACAAAAGAGTAAAATATTTATTAAACAAGAAAAGATGAACTGTATTACAATACTCATTCACCCACAACTATACCTTTACAGACATATACAGATTTGTAAAGATAACACAAGTTACAAAAAGCTATCTTATACTTTAATGCTCACAGTAAGTACCCAGTCCATGTAAACTAATTGGTGACCTGTGGTCAGACACACCACACTCTGAAATCAAGTGATAGATGCCACCCCAAACAGGTGCTTTGGATCTCACCTCAACCTCCCCCAGATGCTTGAGCCAGAGCCAACCAGTCGCATTGAACGCCGTCTTACACACGAGGGTATCCAATCTCCACTCTCCAAGAACTCACTTTGGAATTTTCTCCCAGATGCCTTCCACATGGATTCACCTCCAGGGTTTTGAACACTCCTTGCGATGTCTCTCTCCCCTGGGTCACCAGATGCATTCAAGCTGTCTTTCATGCACTCTCTCTCACTGATTCAGCCATCAACAGTACATCCACTGCATCACATGCCCATAGTAAAGAGCTACAGACCTTCAGTTGTCTCTTTGGACCTTGTGACTTCTCACAGGCATTTAAATCGCTTTAAATCTATTTCCTGTAGTTTTCTCCCTTTGAGCTTGAAGGTTGGAGCCTTCCTTTGCTCTTCACTCTTAACTTCACTTAACAGGACTTTTTCCAGGTTCTTGTCCTTCCTTGGACTTTCTCCTGTTCCATGCCCCTGGATTTTGAGGGTTTTCTTCTTTAGCTTGGGACTTGCTATCTGTCCCTTTGCTCCAGTCTCTTTCTGGCAGCTACTTTCAACTGAGCTGAAACTACTTTCTCCTTAGCTTTTGTGTGTGTGTGTGTGTGGGTCCTGCCTCTCTAGACCCATTGCTAGGCAACAGCACAGTTTTTTCTACTCTTGTGCTTGCTTTAACTTCTCCCCAAGAGTCATAAAAATCATTAGAAATGCAGGCAACCTTTAAAGTGACAAATACAGAAATACAAATCAAACTTAAACTTTAAAGTTAAAACTCATTCCTAACACCCACAAATACAAATATAACTAACTTAAACTGTCTCTATTTGCTAATAGTATGGAACAGACTGCCACACAAGGTACAACGTGAACCAGTTGTATCAGCAAATTCGACAAAGGCAAGTGACACAAAAACAGAAAATGCTGGAAAAACTCAGCAGGTCTGGCAGCATCTGAGAAGAGAGAAACAGAGTTAACGTTTCGAGTCCATATGGCTCTTCGTCAGAGTTTTTAAATCAACAAAGGTAAGTGTTGGAAAAGTACTCAAAAATTTATTCAGAGGGGTGGGTATAAGAGTATTGCAGGCTCTGTTATTTCCTGGACATTGGGAAGAATCAGATGGCAATTGCAGAAGATTGATTTCAGTCCTATATATTCCCATTACTACAAAAGATAGAGGGTGCACTTGTGTCTAAAATAGTGAGTTCGATTTGCAGCTTTTCAAAAGAGTTTGAGAAAAATATTCAAGTATTATAAATGACATGTTGGTTTCAGGAAAACACAATCAATCATTGTTGAGGAGCGATGGGGGTGGGAAAAGAGCAGGAATTTTCTCTATTTGTAACTAAACAGTAAACACATTAATTTTTTCCTGCAAATAGCACATCATCTCCACGCTGGTCAACAAAGACCTGACTGCACTAATCTCATTTTTCAGTGCTTGGCCCATAGCTCTGGAGGAGATGGTTACGCAAGTAAACATCTAAATACTTCTTAAATGTTACGAGAGCTTCTGAGTCAACTACCTTTTCAGGCAGTGAGTTCCAGACTCCCACCACCCTCTGGGTGAAAAAATTTCTCCTCAACTCCCCTCTTAGCCTTCCACCTCTTACCTTAAATCTATGTACTCTTGTTATTGACCCCTCTACGAATGGAAAAAGTGCCTTCCTATCCACCCTATCTATGCCCCTCAATCTTAAACACCTCCATCAGGTCCCCTCTCAACCTTCATTGCTCCAAGGAAACTTTCCTCATACCTCTGACCTCCAGCCCAGGCAACATCCTGGTAAATCTCCTCTGCACCCTCTCCAGTGCAATCACATCCTTCCTAGAATGTAGTGACCAGGACTGCACGCAGTACTCCAGTTGTGGCTTAACCAGCATTTTATACAGTTCCAGCATAATCTTCCCTGCTCTTGTATTCTATGCCTCAGCTAATAAAGGCAAGTATTGATGAACATACATCAGACAACATAGCACAGGCACCATTCCCTGAGCTTTAAACAGCAGGGACACAGAATGATAAAATAATTAGGAACTAATTATGCTACTCCCCAATCTCACACCCCACCCTTGATCAACTAAAGTCGACACTGGTCTCCTTTTGTTCAATAGGCTTAGACCATTCAGAAAGCTAGCTCTTATGACCATAATTTCATAATAATGTTTTCCCTGTTGTTCAGATTGGACCCTATGAGAGGATAATACCTTTATTTATAAATCAAAAAACTAATTGTATAATTACAGCAACAATACATGACAAGAACTGAGAAATTTATCATTGGCCCATGGTACTGTCCCATCTAAAATAAATCCCTTTGCTTCCCATCGCCTAAGTACATGTGGTCTCCTGGATTTTTGCCTATGTCTTCCAAAACTCCATTTGAATCTTCCCAGGCAGGTTTCTGCACTGCCCAAAGTAACAAAACCATGCAAACAAAATCATGAACCATTTTCTCTGTTCTAATGACTGTAGTACACTATCCATTCCAATCCTTTCTGCTGACTTTGATTTGGCTGACCATCCTCCTCTCAGGTCTCTTCTCAGTGATCCTGCCCAGTGGGGCTGCCTGCATTTGGTTCCAAACTTACCTGTCAGGTTATACCTGCAGCATTTCTAATGGTTTCTCTTCATCACTTCGGGAGTCCCAATGATCCATCAATACTTCCCTTCTCTTCCCATCCACATGTTGCCCCTTGGCGATGGCATACATAAACATTGATTCAGCTTCCTTATGTATTCTAATTTTACCAAACGCTGCATCTCCATCACATCTTTCAACCCTCACACCATGTCCCATTCAGTCTTCAGGGAGCTACAGTTTCCTTCAGATAAAAACTAGCAAAATAAACCATTGTTTTTAGTCCTTCCCCACAAACTCCATTCCAGTCACTATATGAGGGAAATAATCAGATTGTTCATCACCTTGGCATCCTATTTAGCACCAACCCCATATCCTCTCCATCACAAAAATCACCTCCTCACTCAATCTGCTGCTAAAACCCTCAATTCTGCCTTTGCAACCTCTAGCCTTGGCTATTCCATTGATCTAATGACAGGCTTCCCATGCTCCATAAATTCCAGCTCATCCAATCCTCTGCTGCTAGTATCCTATTCCACATGAAGTCTTGCTCACCATGACCTCACCATTGGTGGCGTTGCATTTAGCCACCTGGAACCTGACCACCAAACCCCTCTGCAGCTCCATTAACTTTACTTCTTTGAAGGCCCTTCTTAAAATACTTTTCTTTCACTCCTTATTTCTCCTTTTTGTCATTTTTAAAAACTTTTTTTGAAGTGCCTTGGGGTGTATTTCTGATAAAGTTGCAAAACTGCAAGTTGGCATTGTTCTCTACCTGTCAACAAGAATTACAAAAGCATATACAGATCAATCTTCTGATTACCATTAAAAACACTTGCTGCAAAAGGTTACAGGGTCTAAAGTTTTGATCTCCCCCCTGTCCTTTATCATCCTAGACAGGTAAAATATCACACGTTAGCACTCTATATGGCATCCCCAACATTAGCAAAATATGAAGCCTCCAAGGCAAAGACATGCCTGGGCAGAAAACTGGGCATGGTTATCATACCATATATAAAGTTCTCAGCATCTAAAACTAGTTTCATCAGGTATTTCAAAACATTGTAAAAAATTGTTTTCTTCAACAGTTCTAATTTGGAATCATTTATAGCAATTTTTCCCAACAGTGAGTGAGCTAAAGGTGCTGTTTGGACCAGGCCAGGATTCTGGGTCTCAAACCTGGCTCCTGGCCAGGCACACACTTTGACTTTTAGTCTACAGAGTGGCTTTGTCAATATGACTGTTCTTGAGTTCTTCTATTTTTTTTTAAATCGCTTGGTGTTTCAGGCTACTCTTGTAAGTGAAACCCCTACTTCTTTACCGGATGTTCTCTCTTACCCGGATATCTGGGTACTTTAGTGTCCTACAGTAGTTTAATGAACAGAGAACCTACCTTGAAATGGCTTCATCTATTGATTCTATCCCATGTCTCTACAGGATCCCTGGCTTCCAGAAAATAATAAACTAAAACTACATTAGGCCTCAACTATCAAACAAGTTTGAGTAATAGAAGACAGTAGTAACAAAACATAATTTTACTGCCCCTTTACTTCCCCCCTCCTCACCATCCAAGGGCCCAAACACTCCTTTCAAGTGAAGCAGCATTAAACTTGCACTTCTCTTAATTTAGTCTACTGCATTCGCTGCTCTCAATGTGGTTTCCTCTACATTGGAGAGACCAAACGCAGACTGGGTGACCGCTTTGTAGAACACCTTTGGTCTGTCCGCAAGCATGACCCAGACCTCCCTGACGCTTGCCATTTCAAAACAACACCCTGCTCTCATGTCCACATGTCTGTCCCTGGCCTGCTGCAATGTTCCAGTGAAGCTCAACGCAAACTGGAGGAACAGCACCTCATCTTCCGACTAGATACTTTAAAGCCTTCTGGACTGAATATTGAGTTCAACAACTTTAGATTATGAACTCTCTCCTCCATCCCCACCCCCTCTCCGATTTCTCCCTTTTCCCAATAATTTATATATATTTTTCTTTTCCCACCTATTTCCATTATTTTTAAATGTATTTCCATCCATTGTTTTATCTCTACCTTTAGCCTATTTCGAGCCCTTCCCCCCACCCCACCCCCACTAGGGCCATCTGTCCCTTGCACGTCCTGCTTTCTACTCTTAATGTCACCATTAGCACATTTCTTAGCTAATATCACCACCATCAACATCTCTTTGTCCTTTTGTCTATGACATCTTTTGGCAATCTCCACCTATCACTGGCCCTCTATCCAGCTCTACCAGTCCCACCACCCCCCTTAAACCAGCCTATATTTCACCTCTTTTTCTATTTTTCCTTAGTTCTGATGAAGAGTCATACAGACTCAAAACGTTAACTGTATTCCTCTCAGCAGATGCTGTCAGACCTGCTGAGGTTTTCCAGGTATTTTTGTTTTTGTTTCGGATTTCCAGCATCTGCAGTTTTTTGCTTTTATTATAACTTTACAGTTGTTAGCAGTTTCACAAGCTTCTCTTATAACAGAAAATAAATACTGTCACAAAACTAATATTTTTCATAATATTATTGGGCTTATGATTGTCTGTGTGGCTGATTTAATTAGAGTCAGCTGGACTGCAAGGTTGAAATTATCAAAAGAAATTAGGTGTAAAAATACACTTGAAACACTAACGAATAAACCTGGATGAGGGCAGCATGTAGGATGTGAAGGAAATTTGCATTTTAAGCTAAGTGGAAAGGTGTTTGGGTTTCAAAGGGATGGCAGAATATTTATAACTAACAAGATAAATAGGGCAAGATTATGATGTTTGTTTTTCCCAAAAGGAAAGAGGGCATAATGACATGAAAGGTTTTTATATTATGGGAAAAGTAAATTTCCAAAGGCCTGTAAAACAATGGAATTTACAGATTACAGAGAGAGAAAATGTATATAAAGTAGGATGGAAGGCTATGTAGGTGTGGCCGTATGAGGTCAAAAGGTACAATATGTGAAGCAGTCCTTGGGGAAAAGCCTCCAGCCGCTTTAGCAGATGTCTGTCCAGTAAATAAAGTTGTGTTAAAAGCCTTTGGAATTCCACTGTCAAGTGGGTGCAGTGGTAACCTTGCTGGATTCATTTTATAATTTCAAATCGATTTTGTATGGTTGCCTTAAAGGGCATGTGTAGTTGGGAGTCTGTTTAGTCGAAAATTTTGGGAACCGTTAAGGCTAAATAACGGTGTAACCGTAATCTTGCGTGTGTTTGTTTTTTTTTTCCTTTTGTGAATAAATGTTTTAACTTAATTTTGAAATCTCTAAAGATGTTAGTGGACTAAATTCTTCTGAATTCAGTGCATAAGCCTTCTCATAATAAATACAAATAGCACGACCAAGTTTCCCTGTGGGTTTGGTCAGCCTGGCACATGTCACCTGCCATGTCATAACAATGCTTCAAACAACTGCACCTTAACTTTTTTTTATTAATTTTGTTATCTTTTCTTTTATGACTTTATCTGGCTCAGCTAATTTTCTTCAGAGGTTCCAGTTAGATATGATACAAAAAAGTTCAAACTGCTAGTTAACTAGTGGATATGAAAGATCCTAAGCTGGTTTTTTTGAACAGCAGGGGAGTTCTCCCCAGTGTCCTGGTCAATCTTTATCCCTCAATCAATATCACAAAAAACAATTATCCACTCAATCACATTGCTGCTTGTGGAACCTTACTATGCACAAATTGGCTGCCACATTTCCTACATTATAAGAGTGACTTCCAAAGGACTTCATTGGTTGTATAGCACAATGGGACATCCTGAGGTTATGAAAAGTGCTATATAAATGCAATTCTTTCAAGTCCTTCTTTTCAAATCAGTAACTGGATATAGAAATTTCAATAGGTCTGCTAACTTTTTTTTATTTCTTCTTTCACAGGGTATGGGCATTGCTGATTAGGCCAGCATTTACTGTCCTTCCCTAATTGCCCTCAAGGTGGTGGTGGTGAACCACCTTCTTGAACTACTGCAGTCCAAGTGGTGTAGGTACGCCCACAATGCTGTTAGGGAGGGAGTTCCAGGGTTTTGACCCAGCGACAGCGAAGAAACGGTGATTTGGTTCCAAGTCAGGATGTTGAGTTACTTGGAAGGGAACTTGCAGATGGTGGTGTTCCCATGCATCTGCTGCCCTAGTCCTTCTAGGTGGTAGAGGTTGCAGGCTTGGAAGGTGCTATTGAAGGAGCCTTGGTGAGTTGTTGCAATGCATTTTGTAGATGGGTATACACTACTGCTGCTGCGCTGTCAGTGGGAGAACTGAATGTTTAAGGTGGTAGATGGGGTGCTAATCAAGTGGCCTGCTTTGTTCTGGATGTGTCAGGCTTCTCGAGTATTGCTGGAGCTGCACTCATCCAGGTATGGAGAGTATTCCATCACACTCCTGACTTGAGCCCTATAGATGGTGGACAAGCTTTGGGGAGTTAGGTGAATTGCTCACCACATAATTTCCAGCTTCTGACCTGCTCTTGCAGCCACAGTATTTATATGGCTGATCCAGTTCAGTTTCTGTATATCCACTGCTGATTTAGCTAACATATTGTCACGACAAGTAACAAGCTGTAACCCAAGGATCCTATTATAAGTCTGACAATCAATATCAAGAACATTTTCTGTTCAAGAGAAATGAGGCACAAACTACACTGTGGCTTGTGCCTATGTGGTTAGAAACACAAGCAGTGCTGACAATGAAGGCAAAAGCAGTTATCTAAAAAAAAAACAATGCTGCCATCTTGGTGGGTACAACTTTACCATTCTCCCTTCCTGTACTATTATCACTAAGATACATTATTACAATGGATCAAGTAGTCACCTGCAAGTTTGCTCAAGGGAGAAGTCAAGGCACTCCACTCAATTCAAATATAAGCATGTGTGTAAAGTATTCAAATATGCCTGATTACATACAAAGTGTACATGAACCAGACAATTGTATAATTATAGCTATAGCCAAAATCGCTACTCCAGTAGCAACAAATTCATTTTATATTAATTGTTTTAACAATTGCAACAAAGAGTGGGACAAGCATATATTAAATTGCTCTTGCTTTAACCACAGAGTAGCTGCAAGGACCACGGGATATTAATACCTCTGGGGAAGGCAAAATAAAAATGACATTAAAAATAAACAGATTATTCACCCTTCCATTTTCCCCTCAATTTTCTCCCAAAGATGTTATGAGCATACGGAATAGAAGTAGGCCATTCAGCCCCACGAGCCTGCTGTACCATTTAATAAGATAATGGCTGATCTGTTTGTTTCAGGTTCCACGTTCCCATTTACCCCAGATAACCTTCAATTCCCTTGCCTAACAAGAATCTATCTACCTCCGCCTTAAAAATAATTAACCCACCACCACCACCTTCCGAGACAGAGAGTTCCAAAGTCACATAACTCTCAGAAAATTTTCTCCCCATCTCTGTCCTAAAAGGGCGACCCCTGATTTTAAAACAGTGCCCCTAGTTGTAGAATCATCCACAAGAGGAAACATTCTTCCCACATTCACCTTGTCAATACCATTCAGGATCTTATATACTTTATTCAAATCACCCTTCACTCTTCTAAATTCCAGTGGATACAAGCCCAGTCTGTCCAACTATCCTCATAAGGCAACCCACTCATTCCAGGTATCAGTCTAGTAAACCTCCTCTGAACCACCTCCAATGCATTTACATCCTTCCTTAAACAAGGAAACCAAAACTGCACGCAGTATTTGAGATGCGGTCTCACCAATGCCCTGCATAACTGAAACATAACTTCCATACTTTTATGCTCAATTCCTCTCGTAATAAAAGATAGCATTCCATTAGCCTTCTTAATTACTTGCTGTGCCTGCGTACTAACTTTTTGTGACTCATGCACAAGAACACCTAGATCCTTCTGCACCTTGGAATTCTGCAAGTGCTCTCCATTTAAGTAACACTCTGCTTTTTTTATTCTTCCGGCCAAAGTGAACAACTTCACATTTTCCCACATTATACTCCATATGCCAAATTTTTGCCCATTCACTCAACCTTTCTATATCCATCTGTAGTCTCATGTCCTCTTCACAACATACTTTACTACTTATCTTTGTGTCATCTGCAAATTTACTATCATGCCTTCGCTCCCCTCATCTAAGTCATTGATGTAAATTGTAAAAAGTTGAGGACCCAGCAATGGCCTTTGCGGATTCCACCCATCACATCCTATCAATCAGACAAATACCCATTTAGGCATACTCTGTTTTCTGTCAGCCAACCATCTATCCATGTCAATATGTTATCCCCTATCTTTTAATTTCCGCAAAAACCTTTGATGCAGCCCCTAATAAAATTCCTTCTGGAAATCCAAGTACAGCTACAGGCTCCCCTTTATCCACAGCATGTGTTGCTTCTTCAAGAGAATTCTAATAAACTAGTTAAACATGGTTTCCCTTTCACAAAACTATGCTGACTCTTCCCAATTACCTTGAGTTTTTCTAAGTGCTCAGCTATAACCTCTTTAATGATGAATTCTAACACCTGCTACACGGCAGATGCCAAGTTAACCGGTCTATAGTTTTCTGCCTCTCTCCCTTCTTGAATAGAGGGCTTACATTTACTACTTTCCAGTCTGATGGAACCTTTCCAGAATCTAGCGAATTTTGAAAAATTAACACCTTTCATCTACTACCTCATTAGCTACTTCTTTTAAGACCCTAGGATGAAGTCCATCGGGACCCTGAGACTTGTCAGCCTGCAGCTCCATCAACTCAGTACCGCTTCCCTAGTGATTGTAATTTCAACAAGTTCCTCTCTTCCTTCCACCTGCTATTTATAGCTATGACTGGAATGCTTTTTCTATCCTCTATAGTGAAGGCGGAAACAAAATATTTGTTCACTTCATCTGCCATTACTTTATTATCTATTAACTCCCCATTCTCACTTTTCCTTTTTAAATATCTGTAGAAACTCTTGCTATCGGTTTCCACATTTTGCTAGCTTCCTCTCATACATTAACTTCTTTCTCCTGATTAACCTTTTAATCATTCTCTGCCATTCTTTAAATTCTGACCAATCTTCTGACCTCTCATCTTTGCGCAGTTATATGCTTTTTCCTTAAATCTGATGATTTCCCTAACTTTAGTTAACCAGATGGGAGATCCTCTCTTTAGAATTTTTATAGTAGGAATATACTTATGCTGAAATATCCTCTTAAATGTCTGCCACTGCTTCTCTATTGATCTATCCCCTAGCCTAGTATCCCAGCTCACTTCAGCTAGCTCAGCATTCATGCCCGCATAGTTGCTCTTATTTAAGTTCAATATACTAGTCTTAGATCCACTCTTCTCCCTTTCAAACCGGATATAAAATTCAATCTTATTGTGGCTGCTGCTACCTAGGGGTACCTTTACTCTGAGGTCATTAATTAAGCCTGGCACATTACACAATACCAAGGCTAATATAACCTGTTCTCTGGTTGGTTCCAGATGTGCCGCTCTAAGAAACTATCTCAAAAACAATCTATGAACTCCTCATCCAGGTTACTACTGCCAATCTGATTTTTCCAGTTTATACGTAGATTAAAATCACCTATGATTATTGCCATCCCTTTATCACAGGCACCCAATATTTCTTCTTGTAAACTTTGTCCTACAATGTGGTTACTGTTAGGGGGCCTGTAGACCACTCCCACTAGTCACTTCTTTCCCCTACTATTCCTTAACTCCATCTAAACCGATTCTACATCCTGATCTCCTGAACCAAGGTCATCTCTAACTATTGCACAAATGCCATCCTTGATTAACAATGCCAGTCCTCCATTTTTACCTGGCTTCCTATTCTTCTTGAGTGTCATATACCTCTCAATATTCAGGGCCCAATCCTCGTCATCCTGCAGCCATGTCTCCGTAATGGTAATCTGATCATATTTATTTACTGCAATTGCGCTATCAATTTATTTACACGTATTCAAATACAGAGCCTTTAATTTTGTCTTTTTGTAATCTTAGTAACATCTAGCCTTGTCTGTTGGTGTATTCTTAACTTCTTTTCTCTCTGTCCCTTCCTGCAATTCTCCAATCTTCATTTCCCATATTACTATTTTCCTCTTTCCTTGTCTCTACTCTTTGATATATCACATCATTCCATTTTTGATCCTTTGACCCCACTGTTTAGTTTAAAACCCTCTCTACTTCCCTAGTTATACAGTTCGCTAGAACATTGGTCCCAGCACAGTTCAGGTGCAGACCGCCCCAACGGTACAGCCCCCACTTTCATCAGTATTGGTACCAGCACCCCACAAATCAAAACTCATTTCTCCCACACCAATCTTTGAGCCATGCATTCATCTCTAATTTTATCTACCTTATTATAATTTTTACACAGCTCAGATAATAATCCAGAGATTGTAACCTTTGAGGTTCTGCTTTTTAATTTAGTGCACAGCTCCTCATACTCTCTTCCTAGTTCTACCTCTGTCGCAGGTATCTAAATGGATCATAACAACTGGATCCTCCCCATCCCACTCCAAGTTCCTCTCCAGCCTTGAGCAAATGTCCCGAACCCTGGCACCAGGCAGACAACATAGCCGCCTGGACTCTTGTTCTTTACGGCAGAGAACTGTGTCAATCCCCCTCAGTATACTGTCCCTAGTGCTACTACATTCCTTTTTGCCCCTCCTGTTTGAATGGCTTCCTGTACATCAGTGCCATGGTCAGTTTGCTCATCCACCCTGCAGCCCTCACTCTCACCCAAACAAGCTGAGAGAACCTCAAGCCTATTGGACAGTTGCAGAGGTTGACACTCAATCACAGTCACACCCTCTTGTTCCTGAGCACTGATAAAATCAAAGACCCTATCCTCAGGGGTGCAACTGCCCCTTGCTATAAAACATCCAGGTAACTTTCCCCCTCCCTGATGTGCCACAGAGTCTGCAGCTCAGCCTCCAGCTCAGTGACTGAGCTGAAGTTCTGCAAGCCACAAACACTTACTGCAGGCGTGTTTGCCCTGGATCACAATGATATCCAGGAGCTCCCACATGCTGCAGCCTTGACTCCCTGTTAGAATAATAATTCATGGGTCAGGGATCCAGATAGGAATGTTCATGTGAAAATTGACAAGCTGATTGACTCAAGCAGAATTCACAATCTTCACCAGGCAGTTACACACATTTACTTCCAGCAGGGGCCACTCAAACAGGAATCTGGGATGACTTCCCTACCACCACTCCCCCAACCCAATATGTTAAGATAAATTTTAATCAACATGCCAACTGAGATTAGTGAACTCAGTGCACACTGAATCTGGATCTTGTTCTGTTAGTTTCTAGTTGAAACCAGCAATGATCTGAAATACTTAGTCACTCATGTAGCCACAATGGTAGAGAAGCAACAATTACAAGAGCAATTTTTGAAATGCATCAAAAGGTCTCTGATACATACACAAATAACAAATTATATTGAAGATTAATGTTTGGCAATAAGTTTTATGGTGGAATTCAATTTTTCATTTCCGAAGGCAGCATAAATAGAAGTCAAGATTAAATGGTTTATAAATGTCAACAGAACCCAGGTAAAAAGCTGGCAATAAGTTTCTTGTACTTGACTGTACTTCTGGAACCTTTCCAAACAGTAAATTCTGTGCTTTCTAATTGGTTCCTGGAATTCTCTCTCTATAGGTCCCACTGTGTATGCTTACCTCTCACAGATGTTAATAATCAGGATGTTTCCATTTCCTAACAAAGAACAAAAGCGTTAAGTGGTAAAGACTTTCTTTTTGCTTTCAAAATCAGCTTAACAAATAACTCAAATTAAGATGAGTCCTGACACTGCCTGTATTGTCTCTTTCTCAATTAAATATCCTTTCTGAAGTTGTAGAATGTTAAACCAACAAAAACTATGGTGCGTTTGTAATCATTATAGTTGACTCCACATACAAATTCACACGTTACTTAAAGAAAACACAAATTTTAATTGAATAAAGCTTCTGAAGTGTACTTGAAATTTTTGTAAAATTATTTTGACAAACTGTATAGATTTGATATAGATGTTGCCTGCATGCAGCAAGACTTGAGTGAGGAAGGGTGACAAGTAAGCCACTTGAAAGCAGGGCATCACACAAATAGTGCCCATTACTGAAACCACTTCACATCAGGGACATTGGGATAACGTGAGAAGATGTAGCTGGGTTAGAGGTTAGGCCGTGACCTTACTAAATGGTGGAGCCGCCTCCAAGGGCTGAATGGCCTACCCAGTTCCTAATTCTCATGTTATGCACATCAATTCCAATTTTAGTTTGTTTACTTTCAAAGATAAAAAGGCGTTGGATTAAAAAAACTAGGAAAATCAAATAGCAGACCGGAAGTGCGAGATTGTCCTAATTTATAGGTGACAGAGAATCACAGAATTTTAACGACACAGGAGGCCATTTGGCCCACCATGTCTGCACCGGCTCTCCAAATCTGCGGTATGACCGAGTGCCATTGCCCTGCCATATCCCCTGCGCGTTTTTTATATTCAAACAGTCATCTAATGCCCTCGAGTGCCTCAATTGAACCTGCCTCCACCACAATTTCAGGCAGTGCCATTCCAAACCCGAACCACTCATTGTGTGAAAAAGTTTTTTCTCATGATACATTTGCAAATCACTAAATCTGTACTTTCTTGATACTTTTACGAGCGGGAACTGCTTCTCCCTATCTACTCTGTCCAGCCCCCTCATGATTTTGAACATGTCTATCAAATCTCCTCTTAGCCATCTTCTCTCCAAGGAGAACAGCCCCAACCTCTCCAATCTATCTTGGTAACCGAAGCTTCTCATCCCTGGAACCATTCTTGTAAACCTCTTCTGCGGTCTCTCCAATGTGTTCACATCGTTCCTATAATGTGGCGCCCAGAACTGTACACAATGCTCCAGCTAAGATCCAACGAGTGTCTTACATAAATCCAGCATAACCTCCTTGCTCTTGTACTATATTAATAAATAGCACAGGATACTATATGCTTTATTAATAAATAGCACAGGATACTATATGCTTTATTAACTGCTCTCTCCACCTGCCCTGCCACCTTCAATGATCTTTGCACATATACAGCCAAGTCTTTCTGCTCCTGCACCCCCTTCAAAATTTCACCCCTTATTTTATATTGTCTGTCCATGTTCTTCCTAACAAAATGCATCACCTCACACTTCTGTGCATTGAACTTCTTCTGCCACCTATGTGCCCAATCCACAAACTTACCTATGCCCTCTTGAAGTTCCACACTGTCGTCCTCGCAGTTCACACCACTCCCAAGCTTCTTATGATCCACAAACTTTGAAATTTACCCCTGCACACCAAGATTTAGATCATAAACATATATCAGGAAAAGCAAAGGTCCCAATATCAACCCCTGGGGAACTCCACTACAAACATTCTTCCAGCCGGAAAAGTGTCCATTGACCTTACTCTCTGCTTGCTATTTTTCAGCCAATTTTGCATGCACATTATCACTGTCCCTTTATTCCATGAGCGATAACTTTTCTCACACGGCAAAGATCAATTTGAATTTCTATAAAATTAATGTTCAAGAATGAAAAAACACCTCTAGAAATTTTAGAAAACTTGTTTGGAAAAAGTTTAATCAAAATTTTGCCAGTATATAGTTTTATGATTATGTCCCTTTTCTACTGCAATTAAACATTTGCTATTGGCTGTGGCCAGCATGAAACTGAATTGCTAACGTTTTATTTTATACAGTAAAACATAAACGTTTAACACACAAACACACTGTCAAAGTTAATACAAGGGAAAACAAAACCATTTAGTCTTGACTTATGCCTTACACAAGACATTCTCCAAATATATTTGGAATAATGAAAGGTTAAAGGGGATATTGTTTCACAGGCAAGTGGAATTGTA
The DNA here is from genome assembly GCF_017639515.1 of Carcharodon carcharias. NCBI lineage: Eukaryota > Metazoa > Chordata > Chondrichthyes > Lamniformes > Lamnidae > Carcharodon > Carcharodon carcharias. Next base: position 123,802,372 of record NC_054468.1, read on the forward strand.
AGCATCATAGAGAACTCTGCCTTCCTTCCCTGCTTCAGGAACGTCTGCCAGTTGCACACACTTTTAAAGTTATTTTTAGAATAAAACATTGTTAAAATTACATAGCAAAATTTCAAATATTTGCCTACATCAACTTAAAAATTGCAGGTCATCTTGCAATTTGGCACAGCTCTGTTAAAACATTTTAAATGAACATTAAGAATTATCATTATGTAGTAAATATTACTGATTTCTTGTTGATTGCCCCACCTTATTCTGTGGGGGAGTAGGACAAGCTAAATTCCTCTTGTAGAGAACCTACGCGGAGATGACAGGCCATATGACCTCTTGTGCTGTAACTATTTCAATGATTTCTGGTGCGCCTTACAAATGGTCCAACTGGGTGAAAGATTTAAAGTACACACAGCAATTGTCCCATTTTGGTTGCACATGCCAATTTGGTGCAAATTATGCCCACAATTATGCCCAGTTGAAGTGTTTTCCTTCTGAGTTTTCAGTCAAATTGCTAAACACAAAATTGGCCATGAATCAGCATAGTAGGACAATTTTAAAATGTCATTTTATTTAAAACAACATTTTTCTAAAAAAACTTTCCTTCATATATTAAAAGTGGTAACTTGAAGTTTGAAAACAAGTAAAAATAGGTTTATCATAAAAAAATAATTTATTAGTCATGAGTAATCCAATTTTCCAATTTTTTTTTTTCTTTCATGGGATGTGGGTATCACTGGCAAGGCCAGCATTTGTTGCCCATCCCTAATTGCCCTTGAGGTGGTGGTGAACCACCTTCTTCAACTGCTGCAGGCAATGTGGTATAGGAACACCTACAGTGTGGAGTGGGGGGGGGGGGTGCACGCGCGCGCGCGGTGGTAACTTACAGGTGGTGGTGTTCCCAAGTGTCTGCTGCCGTGTTCTTCTACATAGTAGAGGTCATGGCTTTGGCAGGTGCTGTCGAAGGAGCCTTGGTGAGTTGCTGCAATGCATCCTGTAGATGGTACACACTGCTGCCAGTGTTGGTGGTGGAGGGAGTGGAAGTTTATGGTGTTGGATGGGGTGCCAAGTCGGTGGGCTGCTTTGCCTGGATGGTGTTGAGCTTCGAGTGTTGTTGCAGCTGCACTCATCCAGGTAAGTGGAAAGCATTCTATCACACTCCTGACTCGTGCCTTGTAGATGGTGGGCAGGCTTTGGGGAGTTAGGTGGTGAGTTACTGAAATTCATATTTTAAAAAATATTAAACTATTTTAATTATAGTGATATATTAGTCACATTTTGGTAAATTAAAACACAAAACCATGTTTAAACATTTTGAAATATGCCTTTTAGTATCCTTGTATCCAAAAGAACAAATTTCATGTTTAAAGCATCCTTGAAGGTCTAAAGAAGTGTACAATAAGCAGAAAATCCAAATGGTGGTCAATTCACCATGGAAGCATGGCCAATATTGTGGCCAGGGCCTCCTTCCCAAAACATGTTTTTAAAATTAGCACAAAAGATTGCAGAAACTGCCAAAAATTCTGCTATTTTGTGTTACACTTTCAGCTAAATTGCACCGAAAAAAAGCAGTGCTATGAAGCAGAAACTCCAGTCTTTCATTGTTAGTAATTTAAACAGCAGCCTTTCAAAATTTCTGGTAAATTTCCAGGACCTGCAAAATTACTGGGAATTTTTCTCAACATTCAAGTAAAATATTGCCTTTTAAATTTCACTTTCTAGATGATCCAAGTCAAAAGCTAGTATTTCATTGAACCGCGCAGATTGATACAGCATAAAAAGCGGCCATTCAGTCCATCATATCTTTAATGGCTCTATCCAATTAGTCCCACTCCCAAGCTCTTTCCCCATTACAAGTACTTAGCCAATTCTATATAACAAATTATTATTTAATCTGCTTCCTACACCCTTCCAGGCAACATACTCCAGCTTACAGCAGCTCTCTGTCTCAAAAGTGTTTCTCATGTCACCCCTGCCCCTTTTGGCAAGCACCTTAAATCTGCCACTGGAAACAGTTTCCCCTTATTTACTCACCAAAACTCATTATTTTGATTACCTCCATCAAATCTCCCATTAAAATCCCTGCTTCTCTAGCCCTCTTGTGATTAAAGTCTCTCATTCTTAGTACCTTTCTGGTAAATTTTCTTTGCACCCTCTTGAGGTGCTTACTAAAATGTGGTGCCCAGAATTTGCCTTAATATTCCTGCTCTGGTATAACCACACTTTTATATGGGTTTGGCAATTTCTTGCTTTTTTACTATATGCCGCTATTTATAAAGTCAAAGACTCCACATTCTTTAACAGCCTTCACAGTTTATGCTGCCACCTTCAAAGCTTTGTGCATTTCCAACCCCAAGTCTCTATTCCTGCAGCCTCTGTAAATTGTGCCATTTAGTTTATATTGCCTCCCCTCTTTCCTCCCACTAAAATGAATCACTTCCTTGCATTAAATTTTATCTGCCACTTGTTTGCCAATTTCACCAGTCTATGACCTGAACTATGTTACTATTCTTACTTTTTGCCACATTTGAGTTTCATGCTATCTGCAAACTTTGAAATTGTGCTAGCTCCAAATTCAAGTCATTATGTACATCAAAAACAGCATACCGACCCATGGGGAGAAGCTACTGCATGTTTCTTTCCAGTCCGATTATTTGAATACAACTAATGTTACATTTTGGTTTCATTAGAAATTTTCATTAAAGACAAACCTTTAATTGCAAACAGCATTGATTTAAACAAACAATAGAGAATAGAACATTTACTGGTATGATCCAGGTTCTGGACAGCTCCCGTGCCATTACTTCAAAAGAGAGCAGTTATCTGATTTTACTTTTTTATTCAGTATGCCATTGATTGACGTCGGAGATGAAAACAGCAATACAATCAAATGACTTTTGATAAACCATGAGTCACTAATATAGTCCTAGCCAGTGAACTTCAAAGTACATTGTTTTGGAAATCAGCTTTCAAAGCTTGCTTGAAAATCTGAAGACGTTTGAAAATGTCAAAAACATTCTACTTTTTTCCAAATATCTATGTACTTAAAATTTTGTTTCTACAACAAATGTAGCAATCAAATCCCAGAATCAGTAACTACAGCCCAGAACTTCAGAGACAGCTGCTCCTTCAACCAGTCTGGCCCATGATCTCAGAACCATTTCCACACTCTTGAGATAAAAACAAAAAAACTGCAGATGCTGGAAATCCAAAACAAAAACAGAATTACCTGGAAAAACTCAGCAGGTCTGGCAGCATCGGCGGAGAAGAAAAGAGTTGACGTTTCGAGTCCTCATGACCCTTCGATAGAACTTGAGTTCGAGTCCAAACTCGAACTCAAGTTCTGTCGAAGGGTCATGAGGACTCGAAACGTCAACTCTTTTCTTCTCCGCCGATGCTGCCAGACCTGCTGAGTTTTTCCAGGTAATTCTGTTTTTGTTTTCCACACTCTTGATTCCTGATCGATTCGGTCAAGTCACGCTGCTACCAATGTCTCTTCCCATGACTCCAGGCCCGGCTGTTGTCATTGCTTCCTCAGTCTCGGGGCCTATTGCTACCAGTCCCTAACCTTTAGCTTTTGCCACCTCCAGGCTTCACCTAGGTGCCTTCCGGTTCTGCACTAACCCTTCACTGCAAGAGGTCCATCAGTAAAGAAGCAAGAGTGACAAGATGTAAACAAGGCAGTTAAAAAGGAGCATGAACATAAACTAGTTAGCACACACAATTACTTTCTAGAAGTATTTACTAAAGATGTCACCATAGCATAATCTCCATTATCCAAGATAAACAAAGTAGGTTCAATAACTTCAATCAATGTCAATGAGAAAGATCCTCAAATGATACAGGCAATCAAATCCCCAAGGGTGGATGGTATTTATACCAATGCTATTGAGAAAGATAGGGACTGTGATTTACAAACTGCTGATGGTCAACGAAGGAGGTGAGGAGCAATGGAGAATTTTGCTGGATTGGAAAAATGCTAACATAATTCTCATTCAAAAGGAGGTGAAAAATCTGAGCCTGCCCATCTATTTCAATAATTAGTGATGCAAGAACCATTGATATTACATTAATACTACCCAGGTCAGGGAGCATTCTAGACAAATGACCTTTTCTGATGACAGGTCATAGATATGAAATGTTAACTCTATTTCTCAACTTACATATCACATTATTCAGTCTGAAATCCATGTGGATTGGCCAATCCTCTTCACTCTGAAGAGTGAAGAAATCAAGCTACCAGACTGGATAGTTCAGGTTAAAACTAATTATTGAATTTCATCTGGAAGAATTTATTTACTAGAATTTCCAACATCTGGTGTCCTCCAAGGACCTGTCCTTGACATCCTCCTATGTCTCAGCTGCATGCTGCCCTACAGCAACATCATCCAAAAACACCATCAGTTTCCACAAGTAGTCTGATAACTCAGCTGTACTTCATCACCATTTCTTAGTCCCTGCACTATTGTTAAATTGTCAAACATGGAATGCTGAATGAGGAAAAATTTCCTCCAATTAAATATTGGGAAGATCGAAGCTATTGCCTTCGGTCTCCATTCCAAAATCCATTCCCTAGCTACCAACTCCATGCCTCTCCCTGGCAACCATCTCTGTCTAAGCCAGATTGTTTACAACCTTGGTGTCATCTAACACAGAAATAAGCTTTCGACTACATATGCAAGATATCACTAAGACCACCTGTGCAACATCGCTCATTTGCTGCTGAAACCCTCAATCATGCCTTTGCTACCTTGAGATTTGATTATTGCAAAACACTTCTGGTTTGCCTCTCATTTTCCACCCTCCGTAAATTTGAGGGCATCCAAAACTCTGCTTTGTCCTAAATCTCACCAAGTCCCGTTCACCCATTCAAGGGGAGGCTTTGATGTAGTGGTATTGTCACTGGACTAGTACTCCAGATGCCAAGGGTTTGGGGGACATGGGTTCGAATCCCACCAAGGCAGATGGTGAAATCTGAATTCAATTAAAATCTGATGATGTTGATCTTCGTAAAAACCCATGGTTCACTAATGTCCTTTAGGGAAGGAAATCTGCTATCCTTACCTGGTCTGACCTACATGTGACTCCAGACCCACAAGCAATGTGATAGACCTAGCAAGCCACTCAGTTCTCAAGGGCAATCAGGGTTGGGCAATAAATGCTGGTCCAGCCAGCGACACCCGCATCCAACGAATGAGAAGAAAATCATCCATCACTGGTTCCCAAATAGCCAGTTTGGGTGAGCACCTCAATGTCTGACATTATATCCTGCCATTTGATCTCCAGACACTTCTGAAGCTGTAGCTGTACCTTCAACTGCCAAGGCTTTCCCCTTTAATCTCTCATTTCTGTTCTACTCTTTCCTCCTTTAGGCACTCCTTAGAGTCTACCTCATTAAGCATTTAGTCATCTGACCTAATATCTTTCATGACTCGGTGTCAAATTTTACAATTTTTTATAACGTCCCTGTGAATGCCTTGGGACATTTTATGATGTTAAAGGTGCTATATAAATGCAAGTTGATGTTGTAGTAAACAACTAAGTCTTATTTCTATCATGAAGGTATTAATATGAATTTGAGAAAATTCTGGAATTATTACATGAAGAGCACAGGCTAGCAATGAGATCCCTCAATTTCTAATTGACAATGGTTTGGATACCAAAACTCAAATGGATATTTGCCAGATTCACAACAATTTTTTTTAAACAGAAAGTAAGAAGGGGCTTGGAGGAGGCAAAAAATAGACAAACCTGATAAGACAACCAAGGACCGACAAATGGAGCTGAATAAAATCCCAAAAATCAGCACAGATAAACTTAAGGTACTGTAGAATGAAAAAAATGGGTGACTTACTCCAAAAATTACAAATTCAGTGTGAAGTTGAAATCTAAGAGTGTTGATAGCTGCAAATTAACAAATCCAATCAAGTACAGCAACAATAAAAACAAATTAAATCTTGCATAGGAAAGCAGAATATTGTGGATGGTGGAAATCGGAAATCAAAACTGAAAATGCTGAAAATACTCAGGTCAGGCAGCATCAGTGGAGAGAGGAATGGAGTTAACTTTTCAGGTCAATGACCTCTCATTAGAACTGGGAAAAGTTAAAGATGTAATAGGTTTTGAGCAAGGGGTGGGTGAGACAAGGGCAAAAGGAAGGTCTGTGATAGGATTGAATACAGGAGCGATCGAATGACAGAAAAAATTGTCCCCCAGGGCTAAAGGGAATTGTGATGGGGCAAGAAAATGAAAAAGAAACAAAAGATGTACCTAAAGCAGGAGTGCTGCTGTCTGAAAGAAAAAAAGCTGAAACAAGCAAAGAAAAGGAAACAAAATGCGGGTGGGCAGAGTTTACAATCAGAAACTGTTGAACTCTACGTCAAGACCAGAAGGCTATAATGTGCCTAATTGAAAGATAAGGTGCTGTTCTTCAAACTGACATTGAGCTTCCCTGGAACAATGCAGCAGGCTGAGGACAGAGATGTCAGCATGACATGAGAATTACAATTACAGGCAAATAGAAGCTCAGGATCATGCTTGCAGACTGAGCAGAGGTGTTCCGCAAAACAATCACCAATCTGCGTTTGGTCTCCCCAATGTAGAGAACACCACATTGTGAGCAGCTTCTTCAACAGCAGACTAGACTGCAAGGTAGTACAAGGAAACCACTGCTTCATCTGGAACGAGTGTTTAGGACCCTGGGCAGTGAGGAGAGAGGAGGTAAAAGGGTAGGTATTACATCACCTGCATTTGCATAAAAAAGTGCTGTGGGAAGGGGACAGGGTGTTGGGGTGACTGAGGAGTGGACCAGAGTGTCGCGGGGGGAAATGGTCCCTTCAGAATGTTGGATGGGCAGGGGACAGAAAGACATGTTTGGTGGTGGCATCACACTCAAAGGTGTTGGAAATGGTAGGTGGGGTGTAATGTAAAGGTGAGGGATACCCTATTGTGTTTCTGAGGGAAGGGAAGGCGTAAGTGCAAAATTGTAGGATGTATGCCAGACATAGTCGAGGACTCTGTAAAGCACGGTGGGTGGGGGGTGGGGGTCCTAAGTTGAGGAAAAAGGACGACATCTCAGAAGCGCTTCCCATGGCCGTAAACTCTGCCCTGCCTCCCCCTACACCTACTCTAGGTAGATCTTTTATTTCTTTTCTTGCCCCGTCACCATTCCCTTTTGGCCCTGGAGGACAATCTCTTCTGTCATTCAATCTCTCCTGTCTTCCAACCTTCCATCTGTCCATGGCCCACCCACCTCTTGCTCAAAACCTATTACATTTCTAACTTTTCCCTGTTAACTCCGTTTCTCACCACACATTTGCTGCCTGACCTGAGTATTTTCCAGCAATTTTGTTATAATTCTGTACCGCATTGCCAAGTTAACGCAGCACAAATCAGGAAAAATTCTGAAACTGCACAGCGCTCTGAAAATCACACCCAGAACGATCCATCATTTAGTTTCCATGACAGAAGATAAGCATGGAGACGGTGCAGAAACAAGCCATGGGTCTGATCCCAATTGTCAAAGGATTTAAGTATTTGGAAGGACTTTTGACTCGTCAGCCTTGAAGAAGAATTATCAAGGGAGCTTTATAGAAGCTTCAAAAGATAAATCATATGGAACAGGTCAATCCAGTGTATTGCTCATATGAAAATAGGACACGAGGTCAGAGTCAAAATGGCGAAAGAGAAGTACATGTTTACACATGGAGTAATAACTCATTTAATTTGTGATAGGGTAGGGCAGGGGATCTATAGGTTGTTCTATATGAATGAGCTAGCTAACGCCAAGTGATTTTTCACCTGTAGTTACGCTACAATGTTGTAACATAGCAACATAAAGACAATTTGCATTTCTACACCACCTTTAAAACAGTTTAAAAAAAAGTCCCAAGATAATTCACAGGAGTATTATCAAAGAAAATCTGACACTGATCCACATATACATAAAACAGGTGGAACAAAAGCAAAATGTTGCAGATACAGGAAATCTGAAATAAAAACAGAAAATGCTAGAAACATTCAGTAGGCTGGCAACATCAGAGGAGAAAAAAAACAACAGTTACCATTTCAGGTCTGTGACCTTTCATTAGGACATTTGGAGGTCGGTTTTATCAGCATCGGAGAGGAGGAGGAGGCAGAGCTACAGAGATTTGGGACGGCATCCAGAACTTGGAGCCTAGGAAGTTGAAGACATGGCCACCAGTGGGATGATGGAAACAGGGAATGCACAAGAGGCCAGACTTGGAGGAGTGTGGATTCTTGGAAAGGTGTAGGGTTGGAGGGGGTTACAGAGATAGGAAGGAACCTAACCGTCTGCAAAAGGCCCCAAACTTGACTCAACTTTGCTCCTGGTGCTATTTGTCTCTTATGTATCTAAGATGCAAAGTGTCCCTCAAATCTAAATATTCACTGTCTAGACAGCATAAAGTTATGTTTCAACTTTTGAGCTAATGTCCTACAATGCATTTAACCGTGTGGGAAATTTTCCAAACAATTTACTCCAATAATCTTCAATTTTATACAAAATACTTCTCATACTGTGGCTGGAGTGGAATTAGCCTCGAATGTAACAGAGCATTTGGAAGAAAATTAGGATTGGAATTTTAAAAATTTAAACAAGTATAGCATGTTACATGTGTTAAACATTAGTAAAGGTATGAGACCATATTTAAAATAGACCTGAAAATTTCAAATCTGAAGGTTTCAAAAGCTAGCCAAATTTTCCAACAATGGTTTAGAATAATGATGCTGTATTTTTATTTTAAAAAACAAATATTTTCTTGTTTTTAAGATTTATCATTCTTTGCTCCATAGCTGTTGCACAACTACATTTGACGTAGTGGAAGGAGTGGAGCCATCTAAACCTCATATCAACAGCTGAACAAGATCATCTTTAAGGTCAATAAATGGTTTTGCCAACACTGAAATGTTTTATGTTGAGATCAGTCAGCTCTTCATCATCTTCTAGCTTTGCTAAAACTGTTGAGGAATTTGGACATCCTAGCCAGATGGATTGAGGAATGGTAAATCATTAAAAAAAATTGCAATGCTTAGAATTCTTAAGTAGAAACAGAAAATACTGGAAATCATTCAGTTCCATAAGAGAAAAGGTTGGTTTATATTTCGAATGTTGGTTCATCAGGACTGGAAGCCAGAATCGGATGCTTTTGTAATTGCAACAAGATAAAGGTGGTAGGCTGAAGAACAGGTTAAAATTAGAGCTATATATCCTGACTCCTATCATAAAGGAAAGCTCGTACACAAGTTATTCTAAAATTTGGAAAGGGTAAAAAAAAGTGATTTACAGCAAAATTTGTGAAACAGCAGAGAAGTAAATAGGGTGATGAAAGCATCCAAGTTGAGAAGTGAAAAAAGACAAAAATAAAAAGATAAGGGGTTAAACAGCTTCAAACTAAAGATGAATGAGCTAAAAGGTCCTTAGGAGAAATAAGCAAGAGGGAGGAAGACTGTGATAGTTTGAAGCTGGTTAAGTCAGAGAGTTGCCAAGGTGAAAAGTGAACTATTCATGAAATTTTCTTTGGGTGGAACAGAGTAGGAGGTCAAAAATGAAAGGTCAGAATGGGAGGGCAAGTTGAAGTGTAAGCTAAAGGGAATTCATGATCATGCTTGAAGACAAGGGTTGGAATATTTGGTGAAACAGTCACTCAGCAACATTGGTCTCCCCAGTGCAGAGGAGATTGTATTGTGAGCAGAGAATACAGTATATTAGATTGAAGAAAGAACATGCAAATCACTGTCTCACACAGAAGTGTTGCAGCCCTGGGCAATGGTGTGAGAAGAGACAAAGTGACACATATTACTATGATTGCATGGGAAGTTACCAGAGAAAGAGAAAGCAAAAATGGTGATAATAGAGAATAAGGGTAACCCTGAGAGAAGAATGCATCCAGAAAGCTGACAGGGGAATGGAGAAAGAATTGCCCCGTGACAAGAGAACATTATAGATTTTTTATATTCATTCATGGTGTCTGGGTGTCACTCACTAGGCCAGCATTAATTGCTATCCCTAATTGCCCTCGAGAAGGTGGTGGTGAGCTGCCTTCTTGAACCGCTGCAGTCCATGTGGTGTAGGTACATCCACAGGGATGCTAGGGAGGCAGTTCCAGGATTTTGGCCCAGTGACAGTGAAGGAACGGCGATATATTTCCAAGTCAGGATGGTTTGTGGCTTTGAAGGGGAACTTGCAGGTGGTGGTGTTCCCATGCATCTACTGACCTCGTCTTCCTAGATGGTAGCAGTCATGGGTTTGGAAGGTGCTGTCTAAGGAGGCATAGTGAGTTCCTGCATTGCATCTTGTAGATGGTGTACACTGCTGTCACTGTGCATCGGTGGTGGAGGGAGTGGAAGTTTGTGGATGGGGTACCAATCAAGTGGGCTGTTTTGTCCTGGATGGTGTCAAGCTTCTTGAGTGTTGTTGGAGCTGTACTCATCCAGACAAGTCAAGTGCATTCCATCACACTCCTGACTTGTGCCCTGTAGATGGTGAACAGGCTTTGGGGAGTCAGGAGGTGAGTTACTCGCCCCAGGATTCCTAGCCTCCTAGGATTCCTAAATTATTGAACATGATCTGGAGGGTCTGGAAAAACAATTGATGAATGCTGAGGATGGTGGAGACTCTGTCATTGCTCTGAGGAGCAGGTGGAAGTGAGTAACGACACAGGAAATGGGGCAGATACTATTGGTGGGACCTTAAAAGTCACGTGGGAAAGCCTTAGTCGAAGAGCATCAGAGAACATATGACAGAGACTGAGCTACTCACAGAAAGAATTGCAGTTCTTACAGAAGTGAGGACAAGGTAGGAAGAATCTAAGTTGGATAGATTTAGGAGTACTTAATGAATTTCTGTAAACAGATAGAGGCCTTGGATGGAAGGGAAATAGCAGATGGATTACAATAAGATAAGGGATAGTGAAGTGCTTCAGACTGAGTGTATTGTTACAATCATTCCAATGTGATGAAGATCAATCCAGGAGTAGGATTGGAACAAAGATTTCAACAAGAAACATACTCAAAATGAAGAGAAAATATATAGTTTGATCTGAAACTTTACTTAGATCTGGGATAGGGAAATATTTGGAATACTGCATGCAATTCTGATGCAAAAAGACAGGTGTTTCTGTGAATTAAGCCCCAAGTTATAAAGAGACTTAAGCTTTTCTGATTAAATGGAGATTGAGGTGGATGCAATCCACCAAAGTTCTGAAGTGTCATATTGGTCTCAAAACATTAAAACTGTTTTTCTCTCCACAGATGTTGCCAGACCTGCTGAGTTTTTCCAGCATTTTGTTTTTATTCCACATCTTTAAGCACTTGAGGAATGAATGGATAATATAGATTGGGCAGTTTATTCACTGTTGAATTATCACAGCAGTACGAAATTATCAACTGAGATTACAGATTAGAAGAAATATTTTCCTCCTACAGGAGGAAGCTATAGCGTCACACCTTTACTCTGCCAACTAATTAGATTGTGGCTGATTTGTACCTCAATTCCATTTAGGTGTTGTTGCCCCATATCCCTTGATCTAAAATTCTCAGCCGTGAAAATTTCAACTAACTCCCAGCACCAGTGTGGTGACGATGAGATCTAGCTGGTACCAGCCAATGGCATGACCTCAGGTGTCTGCAAGGCATTTCATGACATGGCTTAGCTTGGAAGTAGCTGTTCGTCAGACAGATTTCAGGGTAACAGCATAGCTCCAGTAACTTCTGTCCATTTTCATTCCTCCTGCCAATTCCTTGGTGCCCTATGCATGTTAACCAAGTTGTATGATTGGTACCCTTGCACTGAAAGCCCCTAGAATTACAGTCTTCAGTGCTGAGCGTTCTGCTGATAGCAGCGTCAAGTGCCTCATAGATTTGACCCTTGACATCTGGGATCGAGGCGAGTGTCAGAGCCTAGACGCACGCGGTTAACTGGGCCTGGACTTGTTGACAAGCAAAAATTGTGAAGATCTGAGCTCTCTGTGGGGGATTCAATCATCGCAAATATAATAGTTGTTACTGCTGAAACCTACTCTGTGCCTACACGTTGCCTCATGGGCTTTCCCCTGCCAGGAGAACATGCACTGTTTCTCTTTAAGGGATCCACTTTGAACGAGCCTAAGTTCTTGCAGCGCAGCAATGCCCACGTTCAGCCTTGTAAGTTCTTTGTCCATCACAGCTGCCTTGTGTGCGTCAACCTGCAGAAGGTCATTGTTAAGGCCAGGGTGCATGTTCCTCAAGTTCCAGCTTGCAATGTGAAGGATTGGTGTTTTCTTTGTTGAGTTTGTCTTGCCTGGTGCATAGGTAGAAACCCACCTGTCAAGAGATGATTCTCTAAGCTCCAAGCAACCATTGAAACAAGCAGGCCGTGGCGAGACAGTGCCTAACTAACTGGGGGTTGCCCAGCTTGAGACGGGCAGTGGCTATCCAATAACTTGTGACGATCTTTCATACTGTCAGAAGTAACCCCTGGCGCTCGTGTTCTACGCCAACTGAGTGAGAGCTTATTTTCTATCTATATTGTGCCAACATAAACTATGAAGCTGGAGTATCCTCTCTAGGGACAGTTCTGGGCAAATAGTATGCAGGCCCTAAGTTGCCCCAGCATCAGGATCTCCCTCTCAGCATTGGTACTATTGTCCAAAGGAAAGGATAAAACCAATACTGTTTGGTACCAGCTCTGGTGCAGGAGTTGCCGGAAAACCGCCTGAAATGACAGATTACCGCCTATGGGGCTCCACTCCAGATGTTCTGTCACTGTTTACTCCTTTAGCCCTCTTCTCTCCCACCACATCCACAAAGCATTGGGCCATATACCCATAGCCAGGGTTTGGTTCAAGGGCACCAGCGTACAACCAGATGGCAGAGGGCCTTCCCTAAGTCCACTGTAGTTTCGCGAGGTATCTAGTTTAACTATGTTGCCGGGGGAGGCACTACATAGGGCTTGCTGATAAAGAGGCTACATGTTTGTGGGAGAGACTTATGCACTCAGCTCTCTTTTTGCAATAGTTATACTGATAGCTGATGGCGAGAGCTGAAGGTAAGAGATGACAACCAGGCTGACCACTACTCATTAAACGCTATGCTAACTTACTTGATACATCGTACCAACCAGAGGAGTTTCTTCCATCATTGCTTAAACATAATACACAAGAGCACAAGAAATAGAAACAAGAATACCAAATGGTCCATTAAGCCTGCTCCACCATTCAGTATGATCATGGCTGATCTTGGGTTTCCACTTTCCTGCCCACTTCCCTCAATTTCAAGGCACCAAAAATCTATCTATCCCAGTCTTAAGGGCAGGATTGTTAGGCTGGCGTGAGGGCACAATCAGCGGGCCCAGGAGCAGCTGGGGAAACAGATCACCGACCACGATTTCACATTGGCTGGCCAATTAATGGCCAGCCAGCCTGCAGCCCATGTTGAAAGGCTCAGCGCTGCCAGGGTGAGGGTGGGAGGAGGGCAGACGCTGTCGTAAGCACAGACGCTGGCGAGAGCGCAGTTAAAGATCCCTGAAGGCAGAGAGCTGCCTCATGGAGCTGAAGACTTTAAAACCAATAAATAAAGTTTGTAAAATCCAGAAAAAAACGTCCATGTATAACTGTCACCTGAACATATAGAAGATAAAAATTCTGTCCATACATTTTTTTTATTTATTAATGGAAATCTCATCCCGCCCTTGGATGAGATCTCATGAAAAATGCAAAGTCCGCCTGGCCAATTCACCCGTCCACCAACCGTAAGGTTGAACGGACCACAAAAAATCGGAGACAATTACAACTTTAATTGCACTAATTGGCCTCTTAATTGCCGGCAGGCGCGTTTCCGATATTTGTGCGCACCCACCAATTGAAATGTTAACTTTCTGCATTCCTTGTACAAGCACACCAACATTTACAAGTTTCTCATGTCTTAAAAATCTATTCTCCTTCGCTATTCTTATGCCCAAAGCAAGTAGCTGCACACTTCCCTTCATCATATTCCATCTGCCATCATGTTACCCACTCACTTAACCTGTCTATATCTCTTTGCAACCACTCGGTGTCATCCCCTCAGCTTACCTTTCCACTGGCTTTGTATCATCAGCAAACTTTGATACATTACTCTGTCTCTCCATCTAAGTCACTAATGGAACATGAAAATGCTTTGTTTGTTTATGCCCACTCTGTTTCCTATCTATTAACCAATCCTCTATCCATGCTAATATATTACCCCCAACTCCATGAGCCCTTATCTTGCCTATTAACCTTTTGTGTTGCACCTTATGAAATGCCTTTTGGAAATCCAGGTATACCACAACTATTGGTTCCACTTTATCTACCCTACTAGTTACATCCTCAAAAAAACTCTTAAGTGTGTCACACAGAGCTTCTCTTTAGTAAAACCATGTTGACTTGTCTAATTTTACTGTTTTTCTAAGTGCATCATTAAGACTTTAATAATAGATTCCAACATTTTCTCAATGACTGATGTTAGGCTAAACTGGCTTGTAGTTAAATATTTTCTCTCTCCCTCCTTTCTTGAAAAGCGATGTAACATTTACCACTTCCAATCTGATGAGGCCATTCCTAAATCTAAGGAATTTTGAAAAGTCGTAGCTATCATAGCTACACATCCACTATCTCTGCAGCTCGCTCTTTTAGAACCAGAGGGTGCAGGCCATCAAGGCCCAGGGATTTGTTGGATTTCAGTCCTTTAAGTTGCTCCAACACTTTTTCTCTGCTGATATTAATTTCCTTAATTTCTCCACTCTTTTTAACCCCTAGAATACTGTCAATTTTTGGTATGAAACTTGTGTCTTTTACTACAGAGACAGACACAAAATATTTGTTCAACATCTCTGCCGTTTCCTCATTTCCCATGATAATTTTTCCTGCTTTTGCTTCAAGTGGACCAACGTTTACTTTAGTTACTCTTTCCATTTTTATATACTAATAAAAGCTCTTACAGTCTGTTTTTAAACTCTGATATGCTACTTTTTCCCTTGTCAACTTTTTGGTTGTCCTGTTGCTGGTTTCTTAAACACTCCCATTCCTGAGGCTTGCTATAACTTTTTGCAAGATTGTAAGCCTCTTCTTTCAATGTAATACTACCCTGAACTTCCTGTGTGAGCCACACATAGGTCTTAATTGATGAGTTTTCAATGGAATGTACTTTTGTTGAACATGTTGAATTGTTTCTTTAAATGTCTCCCACTGTTCATTTACTGCCAGTCTATTGACCCAATTAACCTTAGCCAGCTCTCCTCTCATACCTATGTAAGTTTAAGATTCTGGTTCATAATTCATAAGAACCTCCTTATTACAACTCTTGATATGACAGCATTTTAAAAAGGGACTTGATACATCGAGAGAAATTGTGCTCATTTCCCGCCTGCATAGGTTATTACATATAATTAGACTAAATCATTCATATTAACAGGGTTATACATATATGTAACTTAATGCAAACATGATTGGAGTTTTTTTAAACATTTCCTGTACAAACGTTAGGAAACTAGCAACTTGCTGTAAAATCATTTAGAATTCAACTCTATGAGAAACACAAAAAACGTTTTTTTTAAACTATTGCACTTTCAAAATTTCCAGTTAAAAAGGAAGCAATTCCATTCCAATTTCCATTATTTTCAATGAAAACTCACAACCACTTTGGGGAAAAAGGTCTTGAGTACTTTCTATAAAATATTAATACCACCATACTAAACTTTTAGGTTGAAATATACTAATTTCAAAAATTGTAAACTTATCAACTTCACCTAACTCTAAGAGAAATATTAGATATCTTAGACATTTTACATCTGCAAAAAAGTTCCCTTCACTTTTTCATTTATAAATTCCTATGGTCACAGGTATAATGATATCTTCCTCTCTAAATCTGTCACTATAACTATACCCCCTCAATGGGGTAATACAGAGTAACGACTGGCAGGAGGGTCTAATTACTGCATGTCACATTTACTAAGGTACTTTCTATTATAAATGCCGAAATAGAAAATAATAATATAAAAATAGTCAGGTCCTATGACTCCAAAATTAGTCCAAATAAATCTCTAGCCCCTTTAATGCAATTTTATCCAAAGTCTTGTCATCATGGGCAATGATGCCAAGGAAGATTGACTAGTTAAATGATAAACATAAATTTTGCCTGTTTATAAAAGGTTTTTATGAAATGAGTTTGAGTAGTCCCAATCCTGTCATACCAGCCACGCAGTCTGAGCACAAAACAGAGGAAGTGTCTTTTGCTTTTCTGGGTTTGGGACTATACCTGACTTGGGAGTGCATCATTGCATAAGATTACATGGGATACGGCGCAAAAACAGGACATTCAGCCCAACCAGTCCATTGCATTGGTGAGACTATACCTCAAATACTCAAATGGTCTCCTTACTTAAGGATGGATGTAAATGCATTGGAGGTGGTTCAAAGGAGGTTTACTAGATTGATACCTGGAATGAGTGGATTGTCTTATGACGAAAGGTTGGACAAACTGGGCTCATTTCCACTGGAGTTTAAAAGAATGAGGGGTGATTTGACTGAAGTATACAAGATCCTGAAAGGCCTTGGCAAGGTAGACGTCAAAAGGATGTTTCCTCTTGTGGGTGAGTCCAGAACTAGGGGGCACTGTTTTAAAATTAGGGGTCACCCTTTTAGGCAGAGATGAAGAGAAATTTATTCCCTCAGAGGGTTGTGTGACTTTGGAATTCTCTGCCTCAGAAGGTGGTGGGGTTGGGGGGGTCATTGAATATTTTTAAGGCGGAGGTAGAAAGATTCTTGTTAGGCAAGGGAATCAAAGGTTATCGGGGTTAGATGCAAATGTGGGAATCAAAACACAAGATGATCAACCATGATATTATTGAATGGCGGAGCAGGCTCGAGGGCCGAATGGTCTACTCCTGTTCCTATTTCTTATGTTCTCATGTCGGTGTTCATGCTCCAATCGAACCTCCTCTCATCTTTCCTCATCCAAATCTACCATCGTAACCTTCTATTCCCTTCTCCCTCTTATTTGTCTAGCTTCCCCTTAGATGCACCTTTCCAATTCGCTTCAAACACCCACTGTGATAGTGAGTTCCACATTCTTACCACTCCTGGGCTAAAGATATTTCTTCTGAATTCCCTACTGGAATTCTTGGTGTTGGAATTATATTGACAGCCTCTATTTATGCACAGTCCCACAAGAGGAAACACTCTCCGTATCCACTCTATGAAAACCTTTCATAATTTTAAAGACTTCCATAAGGTCAACCCTCAGGCTTTTGTTTGAGAGGAAAAAAAGAGACCCAGCGTGTCAATCCTTACCTGATACTTTGTTACAATTTGGTTAAGGACGAGTAGCTTTTTGTTGAAAGTAAACAAAGTTTAAGATCCCAGGTACTTAGGAAGAGAATAAAGCCACAAAATTCCCTGATTTTAAACAAATAAAAATTGTACTATACAAAGTCAGAAAAGTAACAATTTATAATATCTATCTTATACACTAACATTTAGAATTAACATGAGGTGAATATGAATTAACAAGCAAACTGTGGTCAAACACACCACATTGCACCATAAATGGAGATGTGACCATAAATGGCAGATGTGGCCAAGACAGATCCCAGTCCCTCATCCAAATGTCAGTGCCCATTTTGTTTCACACAATCTCTTTAAAACTCTCTCTCTCCTTCATGAGGGATTTCAAATCTTCACTTTCGAAGATCTAGCTCAATTCCCTCCAAAAGTCACTCAAACTGCCTCGACAACTGCTCACCCCTCTGTGGTATAATCTCTTCTCCTGAGACTACGTTCTACTGGTAACACGACACTGCACTCCAGCATCAACTCATGGACACAACTCTAGCTCTTCAGCCACACCAAGCAGAACACCACTGCTCCAAAAAGGCTACCTTTGCCCCAGTGGCACACAGCATAGAATCACCAACCTTCTGCTGTCTTTTCAGCTCACCAGGGTTTCTCCCTGGAGTATCTTCAGCCTTCCAGTGCTCTCTCCCTGGTGGTTCCGACCAGTGGTCTCCCTTCCAGTGGTTTCTTCCCCGGTCGCCTCCTTCTGTGTCCTAGGGCTCCCCTTGTTATGGCGCCAAAATTGGGTTCCATGGTCATTGTTTTTGCACCACGCAGGCCCATTACCTGATCCCTGCAGCTGTCATAAGAAGCACAGAAAACCGAGTATGCGCGGCCTGCCACAGTCTACGCCATGTGCCAGAATTCTTGGGCCAAAAGAGAAATTTCATCCTCAGCCTCTGCCCTGAACAAGGCAAGTCCACATTTCTTAACAACATATACCCACACATTTCTGGTATCATCATTGTAAATCATCTTCGTACCCTTTCCAGTGCCCCAACATCCTTGCTGTAATATGGAGAACATAACTGCACGCATTACAACCAAGCTGTGATACAGGTTTAGCATAACTTCCTTTCTTTTCAATTCCATCCCTCTAGGAATAAAGCTTAGTGTTCTTTTCTTTTTTTTTATGTCCTTCCTAACTTGTTGTGGTACAACTTTTGGTGATTGTTGTATTTATACTCTGAGACTCCTTTGTTCCTCGACCCCAAATAGACTCGCACACTTCAAATAATAGCTGATGTTCCTATTCTTCCAATCAAAATATAACATCTCATTTATCTGCATTGAACTTAATTTGCCAATCATTTTCCCACTCTGTTCTCCTGTAATTTGTTGCAATCCTCCTCAGTATCGACCAACCTCCACCCCACCCCCACAAATTTAGTGTCAATTACAAATTCAAAAATTGTTTTTTTGATTCCAAAGTCCAAATTGTTAACGTAAATTGGGAGCAGCAATGGTCCCAACACTGATCCTTGTGGAAGACCACTTCCCACCACTCTGAATCACGACCCTTTACTCCCACTCTCTGTTTTCTGTCTTGAAGCCAGCTTGCAATCCATTCTGCCACTTGTTCCCTGATTCCATATTCTCTAACCTTATTCATTAGTATATTATGCAACACCTCATATTGAAGGCTTTTAGAAAACGTAGATAACTTACATCTACTGCATTATCATCGTCTGTTCTGTTCCCTCCTCAAAAAAGTCAATAAGGTTGGTCAAGCAAATTTTCTCTTTTGATATCCATGCTGCCTATTCATCATTATATTTCTCATTTCAAGATGTTCCATTATTTTTCTTATCAGAGGTTAAGCTGATTTGTCTATAATTCCCTGGACATGTTCTGTCCTTTTCCTAAATATACTAATTACATCAACTGTCCTCTGGCACTACATCTTTTTCTACCAAATTATTAAATGTTTGTAGTAATGCTTCTGTATTGCCTTGCCTAGATTTTTTTCAATCCATCCGGACCAGGAGTTTTATCCTTTTTGAGTTTGATTAGTTTATTCAATAGATCCCCTTTCAATTTTAAATGCACTTATCTTATTGCTCATCTCATCAGTCTTTTCATTAATTATAGCTTTCTGAATGTCTTTCCTTCCCCCAACTGTCATTACTCATAATATACTTATAAAACTCAGTCTCAGAATCCCGCTGTTTATTAACGTTGATGTTAAAAAAAACTATTTCCAAGATAATGTTTATTAATTCGTCTTGTCAAAACAAGCCAAGAATTTCTGAAGTTTGATGTTAATTAATACCATAGGTTAGTGTCGCAGAGAACATTAAGATCCATTTGAATCTCCACAAGATTCAGTGAATAGACAAAAAGACTTGCTTACCACTTTTGCAAGTTTGTTGAATTGTGCATTTCTGCATCCCTTTCTGTTCTCACAGACCAAAGTTCAGAGCACCATCTTTAAAAATGATTCATCATCACGAATATGCCAAACGTACTTTGCGTCGATATTTATCAAGGAAGGACTTTACCAAAGTCAGTAAACAAAGAGGGTACCAATATACTGGGTGAGTTAAAAATAGATAAATAAGAGGCACTCGGAAGGCTAGCAGTATTTGAAGTAGGTAAGTCACCAAGTCCAGATGGAATGCATCCTAGGTTGTTGGGGCAAGCAAGGATATGAGGCAGACCACAATCTTCCAATCCTCCTTAGATAGGGGGGTTGTGTCACACAACTGGAGGATTGAAAATATTACAGCCTTGTTCAGTGAAAGAGAAGAACAAATCCAGCAACTCCAGGTCAGTCAGTTAACATTGGTAGTGGGGAAAGATTTTAGAAGCAATAATCCAGGAGAAAATTAACAGCTACTTGGACATGTATGGGCTAATAAAAGACAGACAGCTCGGATTTGTTAAGGAAAAATCATGTTTGATGAGCTTGATTGAGTTTTTGATGAGTTTCAGAGGGCAACGCAATTGACATTGTGCATATCTTTTTTTATTCATTGGATATGGGCATCACTGGCTCGGCCAGGATTTATTGCCTATCCCTAGCTGTCTTCTCGAACCCTTGTAGTCCATGTGGTGTAAGTATGGACTTTCAAAAGGAGTTTGGAGTGCCACATATCAGGCTTATTAATAAAACTGAAGTCCGTGGGATAAAAGGAGCAGCATGGAAACAGAATTAGCTAAGGGGTAGAAAACAGTTGTGATAATGGCTGTTTTTCAGACTGCAGGGAGATACAGAGGAGTTTCCCATGGTTCAGCACTAGGACAACTGTTGCTTCTGATCTTAATGACCTGGAGGGAGATACAGGACACAATTTCAAAATGCATGTAGTGAAGTGTAAAATAGAGTGTATCAAACACCAAGGAAGACAGTAATACACTTTAAAGGGGACAGACAGGACAGTGGAATAGGTGGACACATGGAAGATAAAATATTATTAGGATAAATCAGTGGTGAAAGCAGGGAAGTATAATTGAGTGTTAGTACATGTAGATGCTAAACCAGTACTTGCAAATGATGTCATTAAGAATCGACATGTTAATGACGCAGAGGAAGAGGACAAAAGTCTATAGCTGTAAGAGGCAGTAAATCTCACTGCATTTCATATGCCATGCTCATTACAAAAATCTTAAACAATGTTTTCAACTAAAACATCTGCAGAAATATTCTCTAATATTATACTGCACTGTTAGGAGTAATTCCATTTGTATATTGACCTTCACATATGATGTCCATTCAACTGTGTCTCAAACATCCTGAAAGACATACATGGCTTTATCTCAGAGTGCCAAATGAGAGTGCTCACCAGTTATACTATTTAGTGCTGGCTGAATATTCCTCTCTAAACAACCTCATCAAAAGCATTCTTCTTTAATCATTGTGGCATCTTCACTCCCATATATCTTCCGGGTAATCAACTGCAGAATATTTTGATTAACTTGTAGTGATTGCATTAAATCTTAACAATTTTTACACATTCATATGAAGTGAATTGGCAGATACTGGACAAAACCATTTCATCAAAATCAGGGTGTTTTAAGGGAAAAAATATCTTGAAGTAATTTCAAAGCTGTTATCTCTAGAATTTAGATGACAGTTACGCATTTATTGAACTTTGTTTTTATGATTTAGCATTTCCGAGTTCCCTGATCAGGTAAGATGTCTTGTATTCTTTAAGGGATTTGCTATTCTCTGTAAACCAGAATTATTTGTCAGTAAACACTTCTCTTCCAGTCAACAGGCCTTATGTTAACTCGCAAATTAGCATCACGTGAAACATTTCCTGTGGCACGATATGGATCAGGATAGTGCAAATTTTCCAACTGGAGTACAATAAAAATCTTCAAAAGAAGTTTCTTAAAAATATATACAAGGATAAATGTCTAAGATCAGGTTTAAGGTTTTCAAACACTCGGGGTTCAGGCGACTAGTAAACGGTTTGAATGTTATTTTTATAGTTTAGATAAAACATATCCTACTGCACAAAATTGCATGTTCACATTCAAAATAATATTATTGCTCCCATGAGCTAATTAGAACAAAAGAATTCACAGAAACATTCTGACCAATTAAAGAGTAGTTCAGTTCGTTTTGTACTAATCTGTGCCTCAGTTCACCAGGGGGTCAGAGTATACCAAAAGCAGCAAGGAACCTTTTCCAATGGCAGACATGTACCTAGATAAGGTGACAATTCGGTGCAAAGCATTTGGAAAACTATTAAACTTTAAATAATTCTGTTCTAGATTTGTCTTATTATTCTGAAAGTAAACAAATAAAATGAACAAGCACAATACAAAATACTTGGGTTACAAAACATGATATTTGAACTAGGTTTGCAATCCTTCTCAATGCCAGTTTTGTTGAGCAATCTTGATTTAAAACTGTACTGAATATTATACCTACAAAGTGTTTTTAAATAAACAAAGGATCATGATATACTTACTTCCAATTTTCTTAATTCTGACACTCAATATAAATATGGTTATAACAAATATTCATGTCAGAAAGTGAAGCTGATTAACATATGAGACACACATGCATCTTAATCAGGTTGTCATTGTTTCAGAACACTGGAACATTCATTAAAACCATCAGAATACAGGAAATGTTTTAATAAGCTCTCACAATGTAGTGGCATAGTGAATCATTGATCACCTGCCCTAATGGAGCATGAACTCCACCCATCCACCCACACATCTCCACTCAGCAGCAGTCACCTCTTTTACTCTTGCTAGTAACAGTTGATCAATCAATTGATCTACGTGCTTACAGCTCCGACATGCACCCACCTACAAATCCAAGTCTGGGCCTGCCGCAGACTTGAAAGAGCTAGCCGGAAATATTCCCTCTGTGCTAAACATGCTTCCCAGCTACAGAGATCAGAACCAGTACATTTGGAATTCCAGTTTTCCCATCATCTGCCAAACTGCTGATCTCATCAGAACTCCTGACTTTAAATCAATGTAGAACCTGTTCAAGTGTGCTCTTTACTACTCTGTGCAGCATGCTAACACTGTAAACACTGGACTATCTATCTTCTTTTTCAAAATGCTAGTACCTAGATAAGATGTCTAGCCCCTAGAGAGGCCACTGGCTAGCCTACAAAGAGCAGAATGACCTTCAAAAGAATGTGTAGTACATTAATAAAACACAATACTGTCTTTTCAACTGTTAGAGCCACAGATATTTGCAATTCTTTGCTACTGCAATCAAAAACTAATCCTACCCCTAGCATCCTCCCTATAAACCTGTATCTACCTCTATTTCAAATGTTTGCCCACCTTTGAAATCACGATCACTGCCTCAGTGTGGCTAAACCACCTATGTCCACCTAACTGTGCGTACTACTGCTGTACCATTGGTCTTGGTAGTAATCATGTCCTTAATCTCGGGTGACTGATCGTACAAAAAGATGTTGAGCCCTAAGATAATGGCACAAGTACCACCAAGGTACACTATATATTAGTGGCAAATGATGGTGTTCCTAATATAGTATTGCAAATAGATGAGAACCTGCCAGCTGAAAAGTCCAATTCCTTTACGTATCAGTCCCTTGCCAGTGCTGTAAAAAACTTATCTGGCAATCCGACTACAAATGAAAATCAAATTCAGAGCATTCCAAAAGCTGGATGATGATCATTACCAACCTATTAACCATATGAACCCATTTACAATTTTAATAGAACAAAAGCAAGAGTGTGTCCTTCCGCTCTCGCTGAACATCGGAGGTTTCTCAGCCCCGCCCAATCCCCATCGTGAGAGTTGGTCTTTGCAAAGAATAAATCACATCGTTAGTGGCAGGATGGGGTGGCTGCATGCCAACACTACCACTTACAAATCTAATACAACAATAAATTTATTATACTTACCATTTCTTTGTGCACTCTACCATTAATTCTTGGTACGAAGCCACAAATTGGAACTTGGATGCATGCTTCCCTACACGTTGCAGTCGTTTCCAAACTGAAGCCATGATTATTATAACTTGCTTTTGGGCAGATGAGTTCAGGTCCAGAACACAACTT
Source organism: Carcharodon carcharias (assembly GCF_017639515.1). Lineage (NCBI taxonomy): Eukaryota > Metazoa > Chordata > Chondrichthyes > Lamniformes > Lamnidae > Carcharodon > Carcharodon carcharias. The sequence goes on from NC_054468.1 coordinate 123,826,215, forward strand.
AGGCTTTCCAAGTTTATAATTAGAAGCACAAGAGTAGATCCTTTATGAGCGATAACATTTCTTTCTCATTGTTCATTTAAAGGAAAAAATCACAAATAGGATGACACATTCCAATGTGGATTGCAAAGTACTCCAGTAACCTGCATGACTGTGGCAGGAAGTAACTGTCAATTCATGTAGTCATTCCTCTTGGATTAAATGATGTTGAATCATCAGGCCTGGAAACAAACATGGATAGCAGTTTAAAATAAAATGCAAACAGGATAATTTGCAATGTAACTACAACAAGGCTGTTGGCAAAATACTGAAGACAACAGCAGAAACCAACAGAAGGGCTTTACCAAAATTTTAAACTGATCATAAAAAGCTATTTTCTTTTTATACATTGACATGAATATTAAGAATTGAATATTGGCTTCGGACAGTTCAAACTGAGGAGCCAGGCATGGGTTATTTATCTTCACCTTTCTACATCAAGCAAATGTTGATCTAAACATTTCTGCAAAACATACCATTGAGAAATGTCTGGGTTTCACCAGGTCAGTAACATTTACATGTTTGTCTCTGAAACAATGTGCATTATTCATTACTGTAACAAAAACACTCATCGCCTTAACTTCTTATTTTTAAAATATGCACTTGACTGTTAGAGAAGTTTATGCAACAAATGATCACAATTAACACAAAGCTGATAAGGAGGGAAAATAAGTGAACCATGACCAACATAACAAATGCAAATAAACCCCTTTGAACATTTATCACTGCACAAAATCTGCAGACATTTACTGACACAATGACAAAGTATAAGAGCAAATATGTCAGATGGAGCCTTTCCTTTCTCAGCTGAAGCACAAGAGTAGATCCTTTATGAGCGATAACATTTCTTTCTCATTGTTCATTTAAAGGAAAAATTACAGACTCCCCCGCCACAAAACAGATCCTCTCCCCCCCCGCCTTCTTCCCCCAAACATACCCTCTCCCCCCAACCCTCTTACCCCAAACAGACCCTCTCCCCCCCACCCTCTTTCCCCAAACAGACCCTCTTCCCCCCCACCCTCTTCCCCCAAACAGACCCTCTCCCCCCCACCCTCTTCCCCCAAACAGACCGTCTCCCCCCCACCCTCTTCCTCCAAACAGACCCTCTCCCCCTCCACCCTCCCCCAAACAGACCCTCTCCCCCTCCACCCTCTTCCCCCAAACAGACCCTCTCCCCCTCCACCCTCTTCCCCCAAACAGACCCTCTTCCCCCCCCACCCTCTTCCCCCAAACAGACCCTCCCCCCCCCCACCCTCTTCCCCCAAACAAACCCTCTCCACCCCACCCTCTTCCCCCAAACAGACCCTCTCCCCCCCACCCTCTTCCCCCAGAAAAACCCTCTCCCCCCCTCTCTTCCCCCAAAAAGACCCTCTCCCCCCCACTCTCTTACCCCAAACAGACCAACTCCCCCCACCCTCTTCCCCCAAACAGACCATCTCCCCCCCACCCTCTTCCCCCAAACAGACCCTCTCCCCCCCACCCTCTTCCCCAAACAGACCAACTCCCCCCACCCTCTTCCCCCAAACAGACCCTCTCGCCCCCACCCTCTTCCCCCAAACAGACCCTCTCGCCCCCACCCTCTTCCCCCAAACAGACCCTCTCCCCCATCCTCTTCCCCCAAACAGACCCTCTCCCCCCACCCTCTTCCCCCAAACAGACCAACTCCCCCCCACCCTCTTCCCCCAAACAGACCCTCTCCCCCCCACCCTCTCCCCCCAAACAGACCCTCTCCTCCCGCACCCTCTTCCCCCAAACAGACCCTCTCGCCCCCCCACACTCTTCCCCCAAACAGATCCTCTCCCCCCAAAGAGACCCTCTCCCCCCAACAGACCCTCTCCCCCCAAACATACCCTCTCCCCCCACCCTCTTCACCCAAATAGACCCTCCCCCCACACTCTTACCACAAACAGACCCTCTCCCCCCACCACCCTCTTCCCCCAAACAGACCCTCGCCCCACCCTCTTCCCCCAAATAGACCCTCTTCCCACCCCCACCCTCTTCCCCCAAACAGACCCTCTCCCCCCCACCCTCTTCCCCCAAATAGACCCTCTCTCCCCCCCACCCTCTTCCCCCAAATAGACCCTCTCTCCCCCCCACCCTCTTCCCCCAAATAGACCCTCTCTCCCCCCCACCCTCTTCCCCCAAACAGACCCTCTCTCCCCCCCACCCTCTTCCCCCAAACAGACCCTCTCTCCCCCCCACCCTCTTCCCCCAAACAGACTGTCTCCCCCCCACCCTCTTCCCCCAAACAGACTGTCTCCCCCCCACCCTCTTCCCCCAAACAGACTGTCTCCCCCCCACCCTCTTCCCCCAAACAGACTGTCTCCCCCCCACCCTCTTCCCCCAAACAGACTGTCTCCCCCCCACCCTCTTCCCCCAAACAGACTGTCTCCCCCCCACCCTCTTCCCCCAAACAGACTGTCTCCCCCCCACCCTCTTCCCCCAAACAGACTGTCTCCCCCCCACCCTCTTCCCCCAAACAGACTGTCTCCCCCCCACCCTCTTCCCCCAAACAGACTGTCTCCCCCCCACCCTCTTCCCCCAAACAGACTCTCTCCCCCCACCCTCTTCCCCCAAACAGACTCTCTCCCCCCACCCTCTTCCCCCAAACAGACTCTCTCCCCCCACCCTCTTCCCCCAAACAGACTCTCTCCCCCCACCCTCTTCCCCCAAACAGACTCTCTCCCCCCACCCTCTTCCCCCAAACAGACTCTCTCCCCCCACCCTCTTCCCCCAAACAGACTCTCTCCCCCCACCCTCTTCCCCCAAACAGACTCTCTCCCCCCACCCTCTTCCCCCAAACAGACTCTCTCCCCCCACCCTCTTCCCCCAAACAGACTCTCTCCCCCCACCCTCTTCCCCCCAAACAGACTCTCTCCCCCCACCCTCTTCCCCCCAAACAGACTCTCTCCCCCAACCCTCTTCCCCCAAACAGACTCTCTCCCCCCACCCTCTTCCCCCAAACAGACTCTCTCCCCCCACCCTCTTCCCCCAAACAGACTCTCTCCCCCCACCCTCTTCCCCAAACAGACTCTCTCCCCCCACCCTCTTCCCCCAAACAGACTCTCTCCCCCCACCCTCTTCCCCCAAACAGACTCTCTCCCCCCACCCTCTTCCCCCAAACAGACTCTCTCCCCCCACCCTCTTCCCCCAAACAGACTCTCTCCCCCCACCCTCTTCCCCCAAACAGACTCTCTCCCCCCACCCTCTTCCCCCAAACAGACTCTCTCCCCCCACCCTCTTCCCCCAAACAGACTCTCTCCCCCCACCCTCTTCCCCCAAACAGACTCTCTCCCCCCACCCTCTTCCCCCAAACAGACTCTCTCCCCCCACCCTCTTCCCCCAAACAGACTCTCTCCCCCCACCCTCTTCCCCCAAACAGACTCTCTCCCCCCACCCTCTTCCCCCAAACAGACTCTCTCCCCTCACCCTCTTCCCCCAAACAGACTCTCTCCCCCCACCCTCTTCCCCCAAACAGACTCTCTCCCCCCACCCTCTTCCCCCAAACAGACTCTCTCCCCCCACCCTCTTCCCCCAAACAGACTCTCTCCCCCCACCCTCTTCCCCCAAACAGACTCTCTCCCCCCACCCTCTTCCCCCAAACAGACTCTCTCCCCCCACCCTCTTCCCCCAAACAGACTCTCTCCCCCCACCCTCTTCCCCCAAACAGACTCTCTCCCCCCACCCTCTTCCCCCAAACAGACTCTCTCCCCCCACCCTCTTCCCCCAAACAGACTCTCTCCCCCCACCCTCTTCCCCCAAACAGACTCTCTCCCCCCACCCTCTTCCCCCAAACAGACTCTCTCCCCCCACCCTCTTCCCCCAAACAGACTCTCTCCCCCCACCCTCTTCCCCCAAACAGACTCTCTCCCCCCACCCTCTTCCCCCAAACAGACTCTCTCCCCCCACCCTCTTCCCCCAAACAGACTCTCTCCCCCCACCCTCTTCCCCCAAACAGACTCTCTCCCCCCACCCTCTTCCCCCAAACAGACTCTCTCCCCCCACCCTCTTCCCCCAAACAGACTCTCTCCCCCCACCCTCTTCCCCCAAACAGACTCTCTCCCCCCACCCTCTTCCCCCAAACAGACTCTCTCCCCCCACCCTCTTCCCCCAAACAGACTCTCTCCCCCCACCCTCTTCCCCCAAACAGACTCTCTCCCCCCACCCTCTTCCCCCAAACAGACTCTCTCCCCCCACCCTCTTCCCCCAAACAGACTCTCTCCCCCCACCCTCTTCCCCCAAACAGACTCTCTCCCCCCACCCTCTTCCCCCAAACAGACTCTCTCCCCCCACCCTCTTCCCCCAAACAGACTCTCTCCCCCCACCCTCTTCCCCCAAACAGACTCACTCCCCCCACCCTCTTCCCCCAAACAGACTCTCTCCCCCCACCCTCTTCCCCCAAACAGACTCTCTCCCCCCACCCTCTTCCCCCAAACAGACTCTCTCCCCCCACCCTCTTCCCCCAAACAGACTCTCTCCCCCCACCCTCTTCCCCCAAACAGACTCTCTCCCCCCACCCTCTTCCCCCAAACAGACTCTCTCCCCCCACCCCCTTCCCCCAAACAGACTCTCTCCCCCCACCCTCTTCCCCCAAACAGACTCTCCCCCCAACCTCTTCCCCCATTCCCCCAAACAGACTCTCTCCCCCCACCCTCTTCCCCCAAACAGACTCTCTCCCCCCCACCCTCTTCCCCCAAACAGACTCTCTCCCCCCAACCTCTTCCCCCAAACAGACTCTCTCCCCCCAACCTCTTCCCCCAAACAGACTCTCTCCCCCCAACCTCTTCCCCCAAACAGACTCTCTCCCCCCAACCTCTTCCCCCAAACAGACTCTCTCCCCCCAACCTCTTCCCCCAAACAGACTCTCTCCCCCCAACCTCTTCCCCCAAACAGACTCTCTCCCCCCCACCCTCTTCCCCCAAACAGACTCTCTCCCCCCCACCCTCTTCCCCCAAACAGACTCTCTCCCCCCCATCCTCTTCCCCCAAACAGACTCTCTCCCCCCCATCCTCTTCCCCCAAACAGACTCTCTCCCCCCCACCCTCTTCCCCCAAACAGACTCTCTCCCCCCCACCCTCTTCCCCCAAAGACTCTCTCCCCAACCTCTTCCCCCCAGACTCTTCCCCCATTCCCCCAAAAAGACTCTCGCCGCACCCACCCACCCCCAACTCTCCCACAAAAGATTAGCCCCTCTCACTCACCTCCCCCTCACGGGGGTTATTCTCTTCAACACCCCCCCCCCCCCCCCCCCCCCCCCGCCCCCCCCCCCCCCCTTGTTTCGAGGCCCCGGGCCCGGGCTGCAGCTCCCACCGAATACCCTGGGTTGAATGCGGCTTTTTGAAGCTCGGTCTCCCGGGCCGGCACTCGAAGAATCAGCGCGGCCTCAATCCCCGGGCACAGCGCTCAGTGCCGCCTCCATCCTCACAATGCAGCCCGGGCCGGGACCGGGTATTGGGGCCGCCCGGGACGTTGCTCACTGAGTGAGTGACAGGCGGGCAGAGGAGGCGGCGCGGGACGCTCTCATCCTAATCTGCTGCCTCTCGCACCCTAACCTGCTGCCGGTCGCACGGCAACACGCCCCGCCCACAACAATCTGCGCCCGCAGCCATTGGCTGTCACTGGGGAGAGACTACGTCAATCATCGGCAAGGGGGCAGGGCTCCATTGCACTTCCGGTTGTCAAGTTAGAGCCGGAGAGAGAGGGATTCAGAAAGTGAGGACAGATGGAGATGAGGGAAAAACATACTTGACCTCATCCTCACCAACCTGCCTGCCGCAGATACATCTGTCCATAACAGTATCGGTAGGAGTGACCAATGCACAGTCATTGTGGAGACGAAGTCCTGCCTTCACATTGAGGATACCCTCCATTGTGTTGTGTGGCACTATCACCATGCTAAATGGGATAGATTTCAAACAGATCCAGCACCTCAAGGCTGGGCATCCATGAGGCGCTGTGGGCTATCAGCAGCAGCAGGATTGTACTCGAACACAATCTGTTACCTCATGGCCCGGTATATCCCCCACTCTACCATTACCATCAAGCCAGGGGACCAACCCTGGTTCAATGAAGAGTGCAGGAGGACATGCCAGGAGCAGCACCAGGCGTACCTCGTGAAGCTATAAAACAGGACTACTTGCCTGTCAAACAGCATAAACAGCACGTGATAGACAGAGCTAAGCAATTCCACAACTCATGGATCAGATCCAAGATCTGTAGTCCTTCCACATCCAATCGTTAATGGTGGTGGACAATTAAACAATTCACTGGAGAAGGAGGTGCCAAAAATATCCCTATCCTCAATGATGGGACAGTCAAGCACATCAGCATGAAAGACAAGGCTGAAGCATTGCAATATTCTTCAGCCAGAAGTGCCGGGTAGAGATCCATCTCGGCCTCCTCCTGAGGTCCCCAGCATCACAAATGCCAGTCTTCAAGCAACTCAATTCACTCCACGTGATATCAGGTAACAGCTGAAGGCACTGGATACTACAAAGGCTATGGGCCCTGATAACATACAAGCAATAGTACTGAGGACTTGGGGTCCAGAGCTGTGCCCCAAACCACGCTGCCCTAGTACAACTACAACACTGGCATCTACCTGGCAATGTGGAAAATTGTGTACAGGTATGTCCTGTACACAAAAAGCAGGACAAATCCAATGCAACCAATTACTGTCACATCAGTCATCAGTAAAGTAATGGAAGAGGTCATCAACAGTGCTATCAGGTGGCACTTAATCAGCAATAATCTGCTCACTGACGCTCAGTTTGGGTTCTGTCAGGGCCACTCAGCTCCTGACCTTATTACAGCTTTAGTTCAAACACAGACAAGAGAGCTGAACTCCCGAGGTAAGGTGAGAGTGACTGCCCTCGACCTGGGTGGAGTCATACCTAGCACATAGGAAGATGGTTCTGGTTGTTGGAGGCCAATCATCTCAGTCCCAAGACATCACTGCAGGTGTTCCTCAGGGTGGTGTCCTAGGCCTACCAACTTCAACTGTTTCATCAATAACCTTCCCTCCATTATTAGGTAAGAAATGGGGATTTTGCTGATGATTGCACAACGTTCAGCACCATTCACAACTCCTCAGATACTAAAGCAGCCCGGGCCCATATGCAGCAAGACCTGGACAACATTCAGTCTTGTGCTGATAAGGGGAAAGTAACATTTGTGCCACACAAGTGCCAGACAATGACCGTCTCCAACAAGAGAGAATTCAACCATCTCCCCTAGACATTCAATGGCATTACCATTGCTGAATCCCCCACTATCAACATCCTGGGGATTACCATTGACCAGAAACTGAACTGGACCAGCCGTATAAATACTATGGCTACAAGAACAGATCAGAGGCTGGAACATCTGAGGAGAATAACTCACTCCTGACTCCCCCAAGTCTGTCCACCATCTACAAGGCACTAGTCAGGAGTGTGATGGAATATTCTCCACTTGTCTGGATGAGTGCAGCTCCAACAACATCAAGAAGCTTGACACCATTCAGGACAAAGCAACCCATTTGATTGGCACCCCACCCACCCCTTTAATATCCATTCCTTCCACCACCGACACACAGTGGCACCTTCTACAAGGTGCCCTGCAGCAACTCACCAAGGCTCCTTCAACAGCACCTTCCAAACTCACGACCACTACCATCTAGAAGGACAAGGGCAGCAGTTAGATGGGAACACCACCACCTGGAAGTTCCCCTCCAAGCCAGTCATCATTCTGACTTGGAAATATATAGCAGTTCCTTCACTGTCACTGGGTCAAATCCTGGAACTCTCTCCCTAACAGCACTGTGGGTGTACCTACACCACATGGGCTGCAGCAGTTCAAGAAGGCAGCTTACCACCACCTTCTCAAGGTCAATTAGGGATGGGCAATAAAAATGCTGGCCTAGCCAATGAGGCCCACATCCTGCGAAAGAATTAGAAAAAAAGGAAGAGGTATAAAGGGTGCGTGAGAAATGGATGTTTGTTTTAAATAGTTTTGGGGAATATTGCATTATTCTGTGGAAAAGGCTGTGTGTGTGTGTGTGTGTGTGTGTGTGTGTATGATTTAATTAAGTTGGGCCCAAAGATTAATAAGAGACAAGTTGTCTGGGGAGGTTGAAACATGTGGTATGCCTTTATTGAAGCTACAGCCGGTTGCCTTGAGTAATATTACTGGGATTTTATAGTTAAACATCTATAAGGAAGTGTTGCCTGAAAGGTGTTTATTTGTGGGTCTGACCAAGTAGAGAATCTTTTTTTAGGAAATGTGTTGTAAGACTAAGTTTAATTGTGTAACTGTAATCTTGTGTGCTTAAGTTTTCTCTTATTTTTGTTAATAAAACTTCTACTTTTAATTTTTAAAATCCCAAAAGTATTACTGGACCTCCTACTGTTGAGTCCAGAACATCATTCTTCTCATTTTCAGAATAGAAAAAAAAAGGAATGACCTGTAGGCTAAGTTTCCCACTGCAATTTGGTTTGCACAGCAATTAATACCCAATTAATAACAGAAGAGATAGAGGGATGGAGATAGGGAGGGAGGAATGGGTAGAGAGGGATAGAGGGATCCTCAATTAACCTGCTATTATTTTTGAGTTTTGATAAATAGGGAAGATGGGGAGAATATGTTTCCAATTATGAGACAGAGCAGACCTGAGGACCATCAGGTATGTGAAGGTCACTAATAAATCAAGTCAGAATCCTGGAGAAACTTCTTCACTCAGAAAGTGATGAGAATGTGGAAGTCGCTCCCACAGGGAGTGACTGAGGTGAATGGTGTACATATAGTTAAGGTGAAAGCTGGATAAACAGATGAGGGAGAAAGAAACAGAAGCATATGCTGATAGGGTGAAATGAAGAAGGGCAGAAGGAGGTTCGTGTGAAGCACCAGCATGGAACTGTTTGACTGAATGGCCTGTTTCTATATTGTAAATTCCATAAATGCAAAAGCCAGTGGTGTCCCAGAGTGAAATAGCTGTAAGTCAGGAATTGGAAGGAAGAAGAAAATTGCAATCACCAGGGAATTAGTACTTATCAAATTGTTGGAGTTGCGGGTTGACAAGTCCCCGGGTCCTGATGGACTTCATGCAAGGGTCTTGAAAATGGTGGCTAGCGAGATAGTTGATGCACTGTTTTTAATTTTCCAAAATTCCCTAGATTTGGGGAAGGTTCATTTCGATTGGAAAATAGCAAAGGTAACTCATTTATTCAACAAGGGAGGGGGACAGAAAGCAGGAAACTACAGGCCAGTTAGCTTAACATCTGTCATAGGGAAAATGTTAGAAACTATTATTAAAGACGTTATAGCAGGGCACTTAGATAAATTCAAGGTAATCAGGCAGAGTCAACATGGTTTTGTGCAAGGGAAATCATGTTTAATGAATTTATTGGAGTTCTTTGAAGAAGTAACATGTGCTGTGGATAAAGGGGAATCGGTGGATGTACAGTACTCCAATTTTCAGGAGACATTTGATAAGGTGCCACATCAAAAGTTATTGGTGTAGGGATTAACATTGGCACGGATAGAAGATTGACTAGCTACAGGAAACATCGAGTAGCCATAAATGGGTCATTTTCTGGTTGGCAGGATATAATAAGTGGTGTGCTGATGATACAAAGATTGGTAGGAAAATAACTTGTGAAGAGGACATAAGAAGGCCACAAAAGGATATTAGATGGATTAAGTGAGTGGGCAAAGATTGTCAAATGGAGTATAATGTGGGAAAATGTAAGGTTGTCCATTTTGGCAGGAAGAATAAAAAAGAAGCATATTATCTAAATGGTGAGAATTTACAGAGCTTTGAGATTCAGAGGGATTTGGGTGTCTTAGTACATAAATCACAAAAGGTTAATATGTAGGTGCAGCAAGTAATTGGGAAAGCTGATAGAATGTTATCATTTATTATAAGGGGAATTGAATACTAAAGTAGGGAAGTTATGCTTCAGTTGTATAGGGCACTAGTGAGACCACATCTGGAATACTGTGTACAGCATTGGTCTCCTTATTTAAGGAAAGATGTAAATGTGTCGGAAGCAGTTCAGAGATGGTTTACTATTAATACCAGGAATAGGCAGCTTGTCTTATGAGGAAAGGTTGGACAGGCTAGGCTTCTAAACTGAGGTTTAGAAGAGTAAGAGGCGACTTGCTTGAAACATACAAGATCCTGAGAGGTCTTGACAGGGTGGATGTGAAGAGGATATTTCCTCTGGTGGGAGAATCTAGAACTAGGGGTCGCTGTTTAAAAATAAGGGGTCAGAGGGATTATCTTCCTCAAAAAGTGGTTGAGGCAGAGTATTTGAATATCTTTAAAGCAGAAGTAGATGGATTCTTGATAAGCAAGGGGGTAAAAGGTTATTGGAGCAAGACAGGTATGTGGGATTGAGATTACATTCAGATCAGCCATGATCTTACTGAATGGCGGAGCAGGCTCGAGGGGCCGAGTGGCCTACTCCTGCTCCTACGTCGTATGTTCAGATGTAAATCTGAAATTACTGTAAAGTCTCTGAAGATGATCAAGACAAGGTTTTGCCTTTCTCTCTTTTCCACCAGTCTAGCTTGTTAACGATTCAGGAGCAAGATAAATGCCTTAAAGGAAAGTTGATACCTGCATGTTCAAGGTAATTAAGGGTGGAATCATCACAGATTTGAACTAAGTGGGGTAGCGGGCATGAAACAAGTCGTTTTATCCACCAGCCACAATGGCGGGTTTGCGTGCCATATCGTTCCATTCCCAGCGCGCCCTTCTTCATTAATAATGTATTCCCCGGAAACACGCCGGATGGCTGGAGGGGTGGCCTCTGATTTGCCCACCCCACCGTCACCTCAGGCCTTCAGTAATCTGGGCAGCATATTTAAAGGGCATTACTGCACTGATCTAGTGCTCTTTAAGGGATAGAAAGCTGCTGGAAAGTCATGGCTGTCAAAAGAGGGAAACATGCTTCCCCCAGAATTAGCGACGCCAAGCTCTGGAGCCTGCTGGACGCAGTGGAGGCCCGTGTGAAGTCCTGTACCCCGACTTGGGCAAAGACCAGCAAACAAGGTCACCAATCCAGCATGGGTGGTGGTGACAGCAGTGGTCAGGGCCAACACCCTGCAAAAGAGGACAGCCACGCAGTGCCAAAAAAGGATGAATGATCTCCTCGGTTCTGCCAGGGTATGTCACTCTTCTCATCACTGTCAACTCACAAACTCACAAACCCATCATATGTCCATATGGATCTCACTTGTTAATCTTAGAAATGCAGGTCCTTTTAAGACTAAACCAGGACAAGCTTCAGAGTGAAATAAAAACAGAAAATGCTGGAAAAACTCAGCAGGTCTGGCAGCATTTGTGGAGAGAGAAACAGATAATGTTTTGAGTCTGCATGACTTCTTCAGAGCTAAAGAGAAGTAGAAATACTGTTTAAAAGGGGGTGGAGCAGGTGGAAAAAGATAGAAGGTCAGGGATAGGTTACAGCTAAGGAGTGATTGACAGAGATGTCACAGACACAAGACAGAGGGAGTGTTAATGATAGTGGTAAAGAGTAAAGAAGGTGCCGATAGTGGCGTAAAGGTAAGATAGCAGATTGTGTTAATAGCAGAACAAGAGTCAGCGCTCTGTGAAAGCACAACACATAGAGACAAGTGACAAATGGCCCTTTGGGGGGAGGGGAGGGTTGGGGAAAAGGATGAAAAAATGAACAAGTAAATAAAAGAGTGAAATTTGTTTTTTAAAAATTTTAAATAATTTTTTTAAGTAAATCCACTAATTAATTAAAAGTGGATTAAAAAGGGGTCTAAATGGAGAAGAAAGTTCATGATCTGATGTTGTTGAACTCAATGTTAAGTCTGGAAGGCTGTAAAGTGCCTAATTGGAAGATGAGGTGTTGTTCCGCCTGTCTGCGTTGAGCTTCACTGGAACATTGCAGCAGGCCAAGGACGGACATGTGGGCATGAGAGCAGGGTGGTGTGTTGAAATGGCAAGTGACAGGAAGGTCTGGGTCATTCTTGCAGACAGACCGAACGTGTTCTCCAAAGCGGTCACCCAGTCTGCATTTCGTCTCCTCAGTGTAGAGGAGACTGCATTGGGAGCAGTGAATGCAGTAGACCAAATTGAAGGAGGTGCAAGTGAAGTGCTGCTACACCTGAAAGGAGTGTTTGGGCCCTTGGATGGTGAGGAGGTAAAGGAGCACTGTTGCACCTTCTGCGATTGCATGGGAAGGTGCTGTGGGAGGGGGATGAGGTGATGGGGGTGATGGAGGAATGGACTAGGGTGTCCCAGAGGGAATGGTCCCTATGGAATGCTGAAGGGGGATGAGGGGAAGATGTGTTTGGTGGTGGCATCATGCTGGAGTGGGCGGAAATGATGAAAAGTGAGGACAAGGGGGACTCTATCATGGTTCTGGGAAGGAGGGGAAGGGTTGAGGGCAGAGGCACGGGAAATGGGTCAGACACGGTTGAGGGCCCTGTCAACCACAGTGAGGGGAACCCCTAGTTAAGGAAAAAGGAAGACATGTCAGGAGCACCATTTTGGAAAGTGGCATCATCGGAAAAGATGTGACGGAGGTGGAGGACCTGAGAGAATGGGATGGAGTCAATCTCTCCTTAGCTGGCACCTATCCCTGAGGTTTTATCTTTTTCCACCTGCTGCACCCCCTCTTGAACAGTATAAAATCCATCACATCACATTTTTATTTCTCTTTAACTCTGAAGAAAAATCACACCAACTCAAAATGTTAACTCTGCTTCTCTCTGCACAGATGCTGCCAGACTTGCTGAGTTTTTCCAGCATTTTCTGTTTTTATTTCAGATTTCCAGCATCCGCAGTATTTTGCTTTTAAACTTCAGTGTGAATTGAGAGCAGGTGATGCTCATTGAAACTTGTACTTAAGAGCTGGGTTTTTCCCAGTAATGGGGTTTTTGCTTCTGGACAGGGAGAGGATCCAGAAGAGAAGAGTGGAAACTGGTATTTGTATTGAACTAAAGTTTAACAATAAAACAGTTGCAAATCATGTCTTCTGCTGCCTGATTCAGTAAATGGATATTCACCTATAAAACATTACCCACTGCTAGTTCAAGGGGCATCATCATTCATTCTCTCAGACACACCTTCATCTGCCCTGCAGATCGTGTCCTCATCCCATCCATGACACCACTCACTACCCACACATGCCAAGCATCCTTTTCATCTGGGCTGGCAGGTGTCCTGCATACACTCTCTCCATCTGTCTTCATGCAGAACAATCTGGCACACAAAAAAAGGGAGAGGTTGCAGACTGGTGGAGGAATGCCCGATATCAGGGTTCTCACACACTTTGAGAATAGAGTCATCCAGCTGGCCCACGATGATCTGGACCAGTCCTGTGTTGACGGTGAGGTCGGAGGTGCTCAACTGAATGAGGATACAGCAGTGTAACATCCATCAGAAAACCATGCTGTGTGAGTTCCCCTGTTCCGCAGTCCCCTGCCTTGCACTAATTATCTCTCTTTGCTTTCGCAGGCACATCTGGGAAGCAGCCAAGGGATCCATGATCCAGGTCCTCGACTCAAGCCCTGAAGATACCTCGGAAGAAGAATCTGATGACACCCTAAATGATGACCCATCACAGCGCTCAGCCATACCCACACCCTCCACCAGCACATAGACCAACACTTCGATGGGACCTAGTTCTGAAGTAGCCTCGGGATCACAATCTGGTGAGCACATCACACCGTCTGATCCACAGCAGGCAGAGGCAAGGACTTCCTAGGTTCTGGCACTCGGAGGACTGCTGGAGGCCAGAAATTTGCTGAGTCTGAGTCAGATGACAAGCCTCTGGACTCGATCATACCTCAGTTGCTGGAGCTGCAAAGGCAAGCTCAGGAACAGCAGGAAGGGATGTCCACTGTACTCCTCAGGTCGCAAGACATAATGGAGGAGTCCATCCACGTTCTGTTTGAGGAGCTAGTGCCGGCATGCCAATGCACCAAGGTTAACACTGGTAGGATGGCAGCCACCATGGAGACCTTGGCCCAGTTCATCAGTCCTGCACTGCTGTGTTGGCTGAACTCCATCGCTGACGGCATAATTGTCCTCCAGCAGTGTCAATGCGAGAGGGGCAGCTCAATCTCACTCCAACTTCCCCTTCCCCTCAAGAAGTCAGCCAGGGGCCCTCTGGCACCCATAGGGCAAAGGGTCAGTGGGTGCACACCCTGGTGCCATCCACCAGGTAACTCTGGGAGTGTCCAGCCCATCTAAATCCCCACCAGCTCCAGCTCCACAGGCCGAGGAGGGTGCCACTGCCACACAGCAGGACCCTGAAAACAGGCCGCAGCCCTCCAGGTCTCGGTCCTCCAGAGGACACCTGCCAAGGTCATCACAGACAGGGCATAGCAGTCAGCAGACTGCCTCCACCTCCGCTGTGGATATCTGGGGAGCACCAAGACCTAGTGACAGGGTTAGGAGAGTTAAGAAGATGTAGTTGCACGCCTGGGCATGGGTGTTAATCACTTGTACATAATGTTCACTATTGTCAATAAACTCCAAAGAATGTCTCCTTGCCTATGGCTCCTTGTTCTGATGAGCAATGTTCGTGTCACTCAGGTGTGAAACCTTGGTTCCTGCACAAGATAAAGGCAGGTGTCTCAGTCCAGGGCCTCTTCCCTGTGCAGTGTGTAAGGTTCAGACCAAAGTGATGTTCCAGCTTCAGACTCACTGGACCCATTCGTGATACCTGCATCTCGATAGTTCTTGTCATTGCTGCCAGAATGTTGTGGGTAGGGGTCACAGAGTTCTGCCATACTCTCTGTGTGCCCTCAGCATCTTTGAGGAGGGGCTGGCCCCCCATCACTTCAGCATCTGTGACCGGTGACGCTGTGCTTCTGAAGGGCTCAGGTGCTGAAGGCTGAAAAAGGATCAGGTGCATTTAAAGTTTAACAGCTGCGTTTCCATGATATGACCCTGATCACAGAGTGCAAGTGAACTGCCTTCAGCCAGACAGGAGTCAGACGTTCACAGATGCAAGGTGGGGATGTCAGGACTGCCTTTACTTCATTGCATCATCATCCTCCATGAATCTTGCAGCAATGAGGGCCTCCCAAGCGCACCTGCCACATCTGGCCAGTGCGATGGCCTCATTTGCTGCCATCCTTGCCTTCAAGGTCCTCATCACCATCATCGTCTTTGGTGTAGCTCCTCTATCTCCTCCTCAGCCAGGTCCTCTCCCAGTTGCAGCGCCAGGCTGTGGAGCGTGCAGCAAGTGACGATGATGCGCAACACCCTCTGGGGACTGTATTGCAGTCCTCCACTGGACCTGCAGAGGCACCAGGAGCTCATTTTCAAAATTCCTATCGTTTGCTCCACCAAAGTCCAGGTCACAGTATGAGCCTTATTATACCATCACTCTGCTGCTGTCTGAGGCCACTACATAGGCGTCATCGACCATGTTATCTGTGGGTAGACATTGTCCCTGAGGAGTTAAGCCTACAGCCTGTCTGGACCCTGTAAGATGTCAGGGATCTGAGACCTGCTAAGGATGTAGGAGTCGTGGACACTTCCTGCGAAACATGTGCAGACCTGCAGGATGCACTGTGGTGGTCACACACCAGCTGAGCGTTCAGCGAGTGGAAGCCTTTGTGGTTAACATAGTTGACTGCTTGTTGCCATGGAGATCTGTGAGTGCAGTCAATGGCACCCTGCACCTGTGGAAAACCTGAGATCTGTGTGAATCCCAGCGCTCTTCCTTCCTGGCTTTCCTGATCCCAGGCGAAATGCACAAAGTTCTGTGTCTTTGCAAACATGGCATCTGTGAATGGAGGCTTGTGCATGGAGGCTTGCGAGATCCTGCACTGGTCATCCATGGAGCCCTGGAAGGAGCCACTGGCATAAAAATTGAGCACCGAGGTCACTTTTATGGCCACTGGCAGTGGATGCTCTCCATGTCCCCGTGGCGCCAAATCCTGCAGCAGGTGCCAGATGTGACCAACCCGTTCCCTAGACATGTGCAGTCTTCGGCGACACTGGTTCTCAGTCATCTGCAGGAATGACAAGCGCCAACTATAGGTCCTGGGTCTAGTGAGGTGCCTACAAGTGACAGCTTGCTGTGGATCTTCAGCTACATGCACAGCAGGCCCTGCTGCCCCTTCTTCAGGAAGGTGCTCCTCCCTTTGCCAAGTCTTCTTCTTCTTCTCCACTCCCTGTAAGCCATGAGGCATACCGCTAAATCACCACGCTCCATGATCCTGACATTCTCCTCCTGCAGGATCAAAGAGATAGACACATGGGTTAGCATTGGTGTACCAAGACCCTCTCTTGGTTAAGTCTGAAATCTGCTTCACATATACAGGAGAGTGCTGGCCACCAATTAGATAGCCAGTGTGTAGTGCACTCATAGGCTGTCCAAAGCCCCACCCACCTCCACCCCACTTGATCAGTAGCTTCAGCCACTGGACTGCATACTGTCAGCT
The DNA here is from genome assembly GCF_017639515.1 of Carcharodon carcharias. Classification (NCBI taxonomy): domain Eukaryota; kingdom Metazoa; phylum Chordata; class Chondrichthyes; order Lamniformes; family Lamnidae; genus Carcharodon; species Carcharodon carcharias. Next base: position 123,842,670 of record NC_054468.1, read on the forward strand.
CAGGCGCAGGCATCCTCCTAACCCGCACTGCAAGGCTGCACTGTTAGCTTGAACCATGATGGATACTGGGCCAAACCTTAATCATGACATTGCAAGGGGCTGTGAGCGCCTCCACCACTGACTGCACCATGGCCACCTTTCGCAAGGGGATTATACAACTTGCCCAGTTGGCCAATTGCTCTTCTGCCCCCTAAAACACACATTGATTTGCAGTCTGCACCCGAGGCGTGAAAAGTTCTGGAGCATTTGGTGGCACTTTCATGCTCTTGCATTGCCTGAGTGAGCAGAAATGCTTCAGAGGCCTGACTCCAAGCACGTCAATGGGGCTGCAGCTGGATGGTCTCAGCTGCAGAAGAATGCTCACCTTTGACAAGCTTTTCCAAGTACATGGCTGCTTCTTTCACACTCGCCCCCACCCCCCCACAGCATGTGCTTGAATACTTCCTTCAGTCCGTGATGCCTTGCACCACCCATCCCCTCTACCCACCCAAGGCCTGACCCGCACTGGAGCCCTTTCCCTGGCACTGCACTGAAAACCAGCCGGAAAAAAGTGAATTGCCTGTGCCTCCCCCGCCCCCCGTGAATGTGTGGCATCTCTTACTTGATGTCCCATGGGCGATGCTTGCAAGTGCTGCACAAGGTTTTGTTCCCTCAGCTCCGAGTTCCCCTCGAAGTTCAGGTCGCCAGGTGCATGCCTTTTAAAGGCAGTCGTGAAGCACACCATTCTGAAGTCACGCCAACATGGGTGGTAAATTTGCTTTGGGGGGATGATTCCAGCAAGCATGGCTGATAATGAGATGCTAAAGTATTGACATTAGGTTCCCAACGTGCGATGAAGGAAACTCGGCCCGCCATTGATGGGTGGAGTGGACAATCGCAAACTGGCTTCACAATGGTGTGAAACCAATCTTTGACCTCTCACCATATTGCCCAACCCCTCCACCCACCATGACGCCCAATGTCAAACGGGCCAGAAAATCGACCTAAGGTGGCAAAAGAATCAATCTATTTGAACTCAGTTTTGTGATGTTACTACATGTACACAGTTGTAAATAATTAAACACAGTGAACATAGTCGCTTTGACAAGATTGCATAAGACTTCTTTGGAAAGATCTATTTCACTGCTGCTTATTTTATGAGTTTTGTTTATTAGTATATTTCCGTTATTTAAATGAGTGGTTAGACACTGGATAGATGTGTGTACAAATGAACAAATGAATGTTACATTTAGATTGTTAATATATTGCAGATACATACCCCTTCCTCAGTATAAAAACTTGTATTTATATAGTGCCTTTTACTTCCTTGTGATGTCTGAAAACACTTTATAACCAAACATTTATAATCTATATGAAATACAGTCACTGTTGTGCTACAGGCAAACACAGCATCACATCTGCACATGACTAGATCCCATAAACAGCAAATTAATGAGTAAAGAGATCTTCCATGGTTGTCGTTCAAATTATCTATAAAATCTTTTGAACAAACAGACAGGCCTCAGGGTAACACAGCACCTTCACCAATATGGCACTCGCTCAGTATGACACTGAAATGTTAACCACCAGTATACGACCATACAAATTGGGAGCAGGAATAGACCATTCGGCCCCTCAAGCCTGCTCTGCCAGTCAAGAAGATCATGCCTGCTTTGATCGTGGCCTCAACTTCATTTTCCCACAAACCCCCAAAGCTCTGCCTCCACCCCTCTCAGGGGAGGTGAGTTCCAAAGGTTCACAATAAAATTCTTCTCATCTCCATCTTAAATGGATATTAAATATTTTTAATCTGTGTCACCTAGCTCTAGTCTCTCCCACACTGGGAAACATCCTTTCAGCATCCACCCTGTCAAGTCCCCTCAAGATCTTATATGTTTCAATAAGATTGCCTCTCAATCTTCTAAACTCCAATGGATACAGGTCCACCCTTCCTCATAAGATAACCTAGGTATCAGTTCAAAGTAGACTTGGGGCTTGAACCAAAATCTTCTGAATCAGCAGTGAGAGTTCTGAGTTGAGGTTATGCAAGAAAATACCGCAATTTATCCAATAGGTTGAAATTCTGTATGGTAAGAGAACAGTAGCCATAGTTAAGCTTTGAGGAGGATGCAAAGCAATAAGGACAGGTTTAATAAGTCAGCAAGAATGGAGCAGATGGACTCTAATGGGGAGAAATATGAAGTTTTCCATCTTAATCGGAAAAACAGAAAAGCAGAATATTCACAAATGGTGAGAGATTGGGAAGTGTTGGTATTCAGAGGAATCTGGATGTCCTTGTCCATGCAGGTACAGCAAGACATTAGGAAAGCAAGTAGTCCAGTAGCGTTTATTACAATGAGATTGAATTATAAGAGTAAAAGGTCTTACTGCCAGTATACAGGGCATTGGTAGGACCATACCTGGAGTATGTGTACAGTTTTGGTCTCCTTACCTAAAGAAGGATGTTAGAGAGAGTGCAACACTGGACTGGTTCCTGGGATGAGAGGATTGTCCAACGTGGAGATCAGACCTGGGTGAGTACCTCATCCAAAAATAGAGGTGTTAAAATCCCAGCACAGCAGGTAATTGACCTGTATTTAACTGCTATTTAACTGTACCCCTACCCAGTTTCTGCTGGGGGAGTATGGGGTTTAAAATCTACACACCTCTCTTCCCTGTCACTTCAATATAGTGCTGCACAAAATACAAAAAGAGCTCTTTGTGCATTGCACTTTAAATGACAATCCAGTTCATTGAAATTTTTCTGGTTTCAACCGATTGTTATTATGAGTAAGGCACAGCAATGGATAAATAACAAATTGTTCTCTTATTATTATGCACTTCGGTATTGAGGGGAATATAAACACATGCAGTAATGAAAATTCATCAGTCAGCAATTACTGCATTATAAATTATTCATGTTGCCATTTTTAATGAGCATTGTGATGAGGAATCTCTGAATGGTGAGACTGAACGGTGATGTCAGAACAGAGCGACAGTCTGAAAAATTAAAGATAATGGCAGAGATGACAATGTACAGTGATGATTGAATCTTTTCAAAGATGCAGCCTCCACAGAATATCTACCAAACTTCAGAATATCTGTTTTAAACATTCAGCAAATGGAAATAGTCATTACTCATAATTCTTTGGATTGCTGCTCTGTGGCCAAGAGATTATGTGGCTTGAAAGCCAGAAATCTTAAAAATACATCTCTAAAATAAATCAGAATGTTAAAAAGAGAGTCCAAGGTGGAGCAAGTAAATATTTAATGATGTAAACAGTAAATCAATCCTTTCTATCCGGTGGTTCTCTATATCATTAAAAAACCCTGAATTCCCACTTCAGAACTTGAAATATCTCATCTGAGTAACTGGGCACTTTTGGGATGTTAGATGTAAAACTTGGTGAGGCTCACTAACATGTTCATAACACTTTTCAATTGAGTATTTTTAATTTAAAAACAGTTCTGTGTTCTGCAGGCTCCACAGTGCTCAAACTATATGATGACTAAACTATGAGGGAAAGCTTCAAAGCTTGAAGGAGTTGTGCACTCATTAAAGTATTTAAAAAAGTATTTTTGCTTCTTTATTGAATCTTTCAGAGAGGGGAAGAGATGAAGAGCTGGGCTGTATTGCCCATCCCACCCACGGCCACTGACTGCTTCTCCCTATTGCAATTAGATGACCCTAGATTGTCACATACTTTCCCAGTTGTACGTTTCCTACTGATGAAAGAGGGAAGATTTACTGATTAGATGAGGGTGCTCCTATCCTTTGAGGGATCAGTGTACTTAACCAAATGTGATGAAAGAAACAACAATCAGGTATAAATTAAGCTCGCCTAATGTCTGCATTACTGTCACATTCTTTTACTACATTTTTCTTAAATACCTTAAACTTTTTAAGAATGTTGGAATGTGAAACACAAAGTGATGTGGGTTTGAGTTTAGAGATATTGAATCCACACTAAAGACCAACAAAAGAGATATTGTTTCTGTGACTACAAGAGAGCTTACTGACTTAAAAGCTTAAGTATGGCCCTCAAGTATGTGGAAGACCATTTTAAGCAGCACTTTGCTGTACTGTATAAAGGCAGCTCTTAGGTTTGATAACTTGGGATCTTTTTATTTACGTCACAAATCACATTTTGTTACATCAGAAACCTTATTGATAAAATGAGATGGGGAAGGAAGCAAGTGAAGTTGGGCATCTGTGATGTGATTTGAGGGAACAATCCAGGATGTTTGTATTTGGAACTGGAAAAGCAGAGAAGCAAAAAAAAAGAGCTTGCATTTATATAGCAGCTTGATATGGTATTCCCATTCAGAAAGTCCCTCGATGTAGTGTTACCATTTATAAAGTACCTTTCAAGTTCTCTGCACATCCCAAAGCAGTGTCGTCCGCTTCTCTGTCAGTATATATGTACATTTATCTGTATGTGTCTTTGTGTCTGTGTGTATGTGAATGCTGTCTGTCTGTCAGCCTTTGTGTGTGCGTGTGTGTTTGTCTGTCTGGCTGTCTCTGGTAAAAAGGGTGGTTTGGTGAGCCAGTGCTTAGCTTCAGAAGTGTTTTAGTGTAAATCTGAGAAACTGTCGAAAGACAATCAAAGCAGACACTGATTTGCAATAAGACTGGTTCACAGTTACATGGTTAAGTTCCCCTCTGTAATCTTCCATCAGGGAATTTACTCAGGAGATGCACAATGTGTGCAGTCAATGGTCACATTAATTAAACAGTTCAACAGATTTTCCTGGTACTGTAATGTAATGTAAAGTTGCAATGTATGTTGTCCCTCAATTTCATTTCAACAGGTTAAATAAGTTAACAGTACGACAAATAGCACACTGTCAAGTACCAAATAAATCACTCTAGGTCATCATAGGTAGGTACATAGGAACAGGAGTAAGCCATTCGGCCCATTGAGCCTGGTCTGCCATTCAATTAGATCACAGCTGATCATCTACCTCGGTGCGGGGATGTGGCATTATCTCCATATCCCTTGATGTCATGAGTCTCCAGAAATCTATTGATTTCTGTCTTGAACATGCTCAATGACTGTGCTTCCAAAGCTCTCTGGAGTAGAGAATTCCAAAGATTCACCACCACCTGAGTGAAGAAATTCCTCCTCATCTCAGTCTTAAATGGCCCATCCCTTATCCTGAGATTGTGTCCTCTGGTTTTTGACTCACCAGCCAGGGAAAACATCTTATCTACATCCACCCTGTCATGCCCTGTAAGAATTTTGTAAGTTTCAATGAGGTTACCTCTCATTCTTTGAAATTCTAGGGAATACAGACCTAGTCTCCTCAGTCTCTCCTCATAAGACAATCCCAGCATCCCAGGGATTAACCTGATGAACCTCCGTTGCACGTAGTATTTCTTTAAATACTAGCCATTGCCAGTCTATCGCCAAATCTTTTAGTGTATTTTCCCAGTCCATCATAGCCAAATTGCCCCTCATGCCTTCATAATTTCCTTTCTTCAGATTTAAGCCCTAGTTTCAGAATGAACAATATCACATTCAAACTTAATGCATAATCATTTGTTTTAATGGGGTGGAATTTTCCGTGCCTGCTGGCATTGGGCATTGCTCGGTGGCATGAGCGGACAATATGGCAATAAGGCCAGATATTGGTTTCACGACATCGTGAAACCAGTTTGCAATCATCTGTTCAGCCCGTCAATGGTGGGCCGCGTTTCCCACCATCGGACGTCAGGAACCTCATTGTAATACATCAGCGTATTGGTGTAAGGCCAGTCCACCAGAATCATCTCCCCTCCCACCCCGCTGGATCGTCCATCCACATTGGCGTGATTGCATACTGGCGTAGAAGACGTCTTGACAAATGTGACGTGCAGAAGTTGGGGCTTACCATCAGGGCCTTGCCCAGATCGCGGACATCTGAGGAGCAGAAGATGCTGGAGCCCGACAGCAACAGCATGGCATGCTGGGTGGATCCTCATGGACGTGGCTTCGCTGCAAAGCAGCTCACAGAAGTTGGAAAGTCACCGTTGAGAGTCTGCTCACAACGGATGATGGTCGAAGAGATGGAGAGGAAAGTCCAATTGTGTTTGGGAGAGGAAGATGTACCGGGGGAAGTTGGAGAGTAAGGGGTGGGATCGACTGGGAGAGGAAGAGATGTCGGGGGGGATGGATGAGGCTAGGACGGGGGGTTTGGGGGGGAGGAGTACAGGGGAGGAGGAGGTAACAGGGGACAAGATAACTGGGGAAGTAGGTGTAAGGCGGGTGGAAGGTATAAGGGAAGGAGCGCGGAGAGAGTCCAGGGGGAGAAAGAAGTGGGGAGAGGGGAGGGAGTCCAGCAGGAGGAAGGAGTGGGGAGAGGGGAGGGAATCGGGGGGGAGGAAGGAGTGCATAGAGGGGAGGAAGTCCAGGAAGAGGAAGGAGTGCGGAGAGGGGAGGGAGTCTGAGGGGAGGAAGGAGTGTGGAGAGGGGAGGGAGTAAGGGTGCAGCAAGGAGTAAGGGTGTCTGAATGAGTCAGGAAGGGGGAAGGACTAAGCGGGGGAAGGAGTCTGGGGTGAAGGGGAGAAGTCTGGGTGGGGGGTGGTGAAAGGGGTTCTAAGGTTGGGGGAAGGGGTCTGGGGTTGTGGGAGGGTATAAATTGGCATAGGAGGCAGTTCAAGAGATTCACTAGGCTGATTCCTGGGATGAAGGGATTGACTTATCAAGAACGGCTAAGGAGGTTAGGCCTTTATTCATGAAAGTTTAGAATAATGAGGGACAATCTTAATGAAGCTTACAAGATTCTGAGGGGTATTGACAGGATAGATGTTGAGAAGATGTTTCCACTAGTGGGGGAATCTCAAACTAGGGGACATAGTTACAAAATAAGGGGACACTCATTTAAAATTGAGATGCAAAGCAAATTCTTCTCTCAGAGAGCAGTGAATGTCTGGAATTCTGTACCTCAGAGTTGTGGATGCTAGACCACTGAAAGTATTTAAAGAGGAGGTAAATAGATTTTTGAAATATCGGGGAGTTGAGGGCTATGAGGAGCTGACATGAAAGAGGAGTTGAGGCCTGGGGCCGATCAGCCATGATCTTATTGAATGGCGGGGCAAGCTTGAGGGGCCGAATGGCCTACTCCTGTTCCTATTTCTTATGATCTTATGAATGGAATGTTTCTGTGGTGAGCGGAGCCAAAGACAGAATGTGGACACGAGCTCCAGAGGATATAAGCCTGATGGAAATGTGAGGGTGTGTGTGAGAGTTAGTGGTGTTGTCCCATGAGGTGTGAGATCCCCGTGGAAGTGTGATGGGTTTGTGAGTGTGTGAGTTGAGAGTGATTAGAGGAATGACTTACCCTGGCATAATGGTTGAGATCATTCATCCTGTAGCGGCATTGGGTAGCTCTTCTCTTTTGCAGGGCATTGGCGCTGATCACCGCTACCATTGCCTCCAGTGCCACTGAATCAGGCTGAACTGTGACACTGCACATGATCAAATGTAAAACCAACTATCTCAGGTATCAAAGGAAGAATGGCCACTCATTAAGGCTACAGGAGTGCCATTTTACCCCAGTGCATTACTGCCTTCAGAACAGGACAGAACCAAGCCGGAATAAAGAAAAACAGCAATACACTTGCTCCTTTTAAAACTGCCTCCACGCATCTGTTATAAACAATGCCACTGGTTTTCCGTTTTTGTGAAAAAACAGATAGAATTACTGAATTCTGGCAGAATATCTGGTAAAAATCCATAAAACCAGTGTAATAAAAATGGAACAAAAACAGAAAATGCTGGAAAAATTCAGCAAGTCTAGCAGCACCTGTGGAGAGAGAAACAGAGTTAATTTTTCGAGTCCATATGACTCTTCATCAGAGCATCCGGAGTATTTTGCTTTTATAATAAAAATGGAATGTGACCCAGTCAGCCGCTATAAACCATGGTTTTGACTATTGGGAATTGCAGTCCCTTTGTATCTTATAAGCAGGGTTTCTAGCTCTCTCTTTTCACAAGAAAACAGGTAGCATTGTAAAATACAAACCTCCAAAATACAAGTAAAAAATCTCTGAATTCTACATAATTTACAGACAAATATTCAGTCACCGTAAAGCAGTGGGCCTCCTGATAAAAGGACAGATGCTTCTGAATTTATGTTATTGTTAAACAGATTATTACAAATTGTCCCAATTTTGATAAACTGTAGGCACTCTATTTTAAGTAAGGTGTTCATATTCTCTAGCATTGAATTTTGCCAAATTGCCCAGCTCATGGGGGCTGTATGTTTGCATTGATAGTAGAGTAACTAAGACAGTATCACAATGATAATGCAATAAAACTTCTGTTTGTTTTTGTTAACTAATATCAGGCAGAAAAGCACTTCTATTACATTGACAGAATTTTGTATCTGGCTTTTTTAACTCAGTTGAAGTCTGAACCTGTTGCCCAAGCAAGTTAGTTGGTGTCCATATGGAACTGATGGAGTTACTATCTTGATTGTCCAACTTAAATAATCCCCATCAAAAATCAGCAATTAACATACTGACAATTAAGTTTCCGGGGAATAATAACGTTGATGCACGTATCATCACAGTAGCTGCAACCAGATCATTCCAGATGTTGTTAAAGTTTTAAACAGCAATAGTTTATGGCTTTTAGTTAATAAAATTTGACAAACTTCCACATGACTGAACTGCTAAGTAGACTTCAATGCTTTGCATAAATCTACAGCTTTAACGTTCAGTAGGACAGCAGCCTGAGTAATAGTCTGTGCAAATATGGAAAGCAATGTGTCTCTGACTGTCTACTGGGGTTATACTTGTTGAAGCTTCCTCAGTTCTTTTGAATTGGAGCATTCTCCCCTGCACTTTGACACTGTTACCCAATGATCATTTTGTAATTATTCCTCCATTTAAATTTCTGCTATAAACATCATGTAAGCATCTATTCAATGGTTAGCAGAACACAAAGGCATTTGAAGTATTTGGCTCTATTTAAGAAAGTGCCCTTGTAACAGAATGCATTCATAGCACAAGGTAATAGCCAAAGAATTGCTTTGCTATAAGATCATTCAGAGACTGAAACCAGGACATGGCAAAATATTTTGACATGAGTCAAAATTAAAGATCTCCAGTGCATTTTTTAATGATATCAACATTTATTTCAACTTTTAAGAGATTTATAGTGTGGTTTGCTTGAGCAGGGAGTATTAATACATGTTTCACAGAGCATTGAACTATTTCACAGCAGTGATACCAAATCACAATTATTCAAACCTGTTTCCTCAATGGACATAAACAGAATACTTTAGATGTCAATGTAACTAATGGATAATGATCACATACAGCGCTGTTACACCCTTTAAAGGAACCAAAGACCAACTGTATACTCTACTGTGTGGAAGATACTGGCACAAGCCCCAGCACCAGCTATTTGACATCCCTCTTGGATGCAATCAAGTGAGCAAGGAAGCCAGGGACATCACCTCCTACCTCATTATAAAATTTACGCTGAGATTGTCCTTTTTGCTGGCACTGGCCCCATTTCAAGCATTTGGGAGGAGCCCTGAAATCCTGGGGCAACATAGGAGTGGAGACCTGACATAATGTTCCTATTTCCTCTTTGCTACACCTGCAACTGAGTACTCCCCAGCCTAACAAAGAGGAAATTCTACGGATCAGATTCTGCCAAATGAGTCTAATAGTGTCTGCCATTTTTCAGACTTGCCCTTCCACATTTAGGATTTTCAATTTTTATGTGAAAAGTTGCTGAGAGTGCAAGTTGATAATGTCACAGTGAGAGAAACAGGGCAGCAGGAACCTGAGTGAACATGTATTGCTTCAGCCAATCAGATTAAAGGATTGTGAAATCAACATTTTAGAGACTGAGAAGGAAGTGTAAATTAGAGTGAGTGAATTCAATGTCAAATTATGTACAGAAAGAGCAGTAAAGAGAGGAAAAGGAAGATTGTACCCAGAGAGAAAAAATGAGGAAAAGTTAGAAAAGATTTTAAAAGTTTAAAATTTGACATTTTTAAAAATCTCCAATAACAATTAAACGCTAGAGGAATGAGATTCCACACTTATAAATATTAATTTTCTGTGTCAGATAGGTTGACTGGCAGTAATTAACAATTATCACAATATTAAGAGGGTACTTCCATTTGAAATGACAAGACTTAACTTTCTATGGTGAGTTTAGTTCCTATCCATTGTGCAAATACAGCAACTACACACAATGGATTTCAATGGTGAAGCAGACAGCAAGATGCCATTTTCATGAAACTAAATGTGCAGCTCAACTTCAACAGAAACCTTTGGATATTGACATTGAACCACACATCTGCCTTCGTTTGAAGTTGCTATACTATTTACATGTAAAATAACAGAGTGTGCCATTAGCCACATTGTTATTTTGAAAGCAAAATCTGACTCCTTTATTCTGGTTAGCAAAGAGTAATTTGCACGTTTAAGGTCTAATCACCGTACCAGCCTACGTTGCTGTCCAGAGTTAGAAGTTTGCCCAAGAAATCTAGTAAAATAGTTTTTTTTTGTAAAATAAAACTTGTGCAAATTTTAAACTTTTTTTAACAGTGGTTAATAAAATGTCTCAAGTTCTTTTGATATCAAGGCACCAGGCTGAAAAATGAAAATTAGATCCCGCCTGCTCTCAGGGTTCATGCATTAATATTCCCTCCTATGCTATTTTCTCTCCATCAATCATTCAGGCAAAGTGACAAATAAAATGATTAATTCCATAAGAAAAGGAAGGGCAGTTCTACATGTGTACATTCTTTTGATTAAGGATTTAAGGAACTGAGCTGGTCATGGGCCACCTTTATAGGTTTGGCAGATTAAATACACTACTTCTTCCAAATTACTAACAATCTAGCACGGCCAATACAATTCATACATTAACATTGGGAAAATATGACAGGAATAGCATTGTGGCAATCACTTCTAAAAATTAAATAAAGATTTGAGCATTCATCAGATATAAATAGTTATTCAACAATCACATAATATAACAGTCACGTCCTGTAAACACAAAAAGTTAAAGCAGCGCATTTGTACATTAATTTAAATTATCACTGTTACATACGGGAGAATTTTATGATTACCATGCAGCGCATGGTAGGCCCAAACCTTCATGAAATGGGGCATCCTGATGTCCTCGCACTGCCTTGCAATATTTCGGTCAGCGAGCAGGCGCAGAAATCAGGGCCAATTAAGCCCAATAAATGCCCAATTGACAGCAATTTTGAGCAACCCGTGCGCTTTTATGCTCGGCACATGGGCCAATCACAATTTTCATTCATTCTACGCCCAGGGCGGAATAAAAGGCCCACAGGATATTGGTAAGGTGAGGAGCTAGGAGTGAGTTCTTTGTTTTTGGGTTAGATATCCTTATTTTTTTGGTTGTTTTGGATAATTCTTGGATTGCTAAACATCTGCAGAGGCTTTCTGCAGAAAGGCTGCTTCAGCACAGAAACCTGTGCAACCATTTGGACAAATATGGGGACTGTGCACTCAGCTGGAGGGGCCTCCTCAGAAGAGGAGGAGAGAGCCAGAGGAGAGAGGAGGCCAGTTGCCTGCAGGCATCATCCCAGAGTCTGCCCTGTGGACTGAGAGATGCAGGCAGAAGGGGTGGAGGGCCACCAGGATTTGCAAGGAAGGTCCGGAGAAGGCGTCACTACCCGGCAGGTAGAGTGCACAGACAGCGATCATGTTACCTGGACCTGACAGGGGTTCAATGTCGAAGAAGGCACCACGTCTCCAAGGACACTGTCGCCTCCATCTGCGAAATGATCAGCCCCGAAATAGCCTCCAGCTGTGTAGGTGACCACCCCATACCAGTGGCTCTGAAGGTGACCGTGACCCTAAACCTTTATGCCTCCAACTCATTCCAGGGGTCAGTGGAAGATCTCGGTGGAGCCTTGCAACCCACTGCCCACAGCTGCATCAAGCTGGTCACTGACGCTCTGTTCCATTCATTTCAGGACAGACAAGGCCAGCCTGGCACAGTGAGCTGGAGGCTTCACTGCAATTGCAGGATTTCCCCGAATTCAGAGAGCTATTGACTGCCACATCTGCCCAGAAAAGTGCCAGCAGGGGGGGCCAGGAGCCTTTATCAATAGAAAAGGCTTCCACTCTCTAAACATCCAGATTGTGTGTCACTACGAGAGTGAGATACTGCAGGTATCAGGTCATTGTGCCAAGTATCCAGGAAGCTGCCATGATGCCTACATCCGGCATCATTCCCAGGTGTCTAGGCTGTTCATTGCACCGGCACGGTTCGATGGGTGGCTACTGGGGAACAAAGGCTATCAGTGGCTGATGACCCTGCTAAGACACCCAAGGACTGCAGCCAAGAAGAGTTACAACCACAGTCATGCCTCCACAAGGGGAATAGTTCAGAGGATCATAGTCTTACTCACGATGAGGTTTCACTGCCTGGACCTCTCAGGGGGATCATTGCAATATCCTCTGGAACGCATCACCCTTATTGTAGTAGTCTGCTGCCCCCTACACAATCTGGCTCTCTCATGGGGGGACCCATTGGAGGATGAAGACAGTAATGCTGTTCCAGAGGCTGCAGAGGACAATTCCAGTGCTGAGTCTGAGGAGGAGCCTGAACATGCCCAGGGTAAGGAGTAAGATCCCAAATTGGGAATCCTTATGGGAGGCAGGGAGAACAGGGAGGCCTTGGTGACCTCAATGGAATGAGAGAGTTTGGTGGGCTGAGGAAATCTTGAATATCTTTCTAAAAATCTAATATTGTTTGTATTTAACATTAATTACAAATTGCTGCTTAACTTCCAAGTTTAAGCAGGGAGGTAGAAGCTATCCATTGGCAGCAGGTGAAATAATTAATTCAGGAACTAGCTAGAACTGGTTTATTTCTGAACCTGGGCTCACTCCCTTTGTTTCAGAAAATATAAATCCATACATTCTCAGTGTGACCAACACTGGAGTGCAACCTCAATGGAGTGAGAGAGTTTGGTGAGCTGAGAGAGTTCAGTGAAGAGAAGGGAGATACTCCTTTGGTTTTTCTAACTTTCCCACCATGTTGGACTTAGTTCTTGCTCTACTTCAGGGAAATGAGTGAACTGTTTGGTGAGTACCTAGTGAGTATCCAGTAAGCGGTCAATGTTCACTCTATTCCTGAGGTTCAAAATAGTACAGGAATTTGTGGTAAGATTAACAAATATACAAAATAAATTAAATAATTGAATAAAATAATGAAGTAATTAATTAAAACACATTGAGGACGGCAAGGCAGGTGGTGTGTCATGATTGCAGCATCTGGGAGTTCCTGGATGCCAGTGTGATCCAGGGCAAACACATCTGCAGTAAATGTTTGTGGCTTGAGAAGCTTTGGTTCAGAGTCACTGAGCTGGAAGCTGAGCTGCAAACACTATGACACTTCAGGGAGAGGGAAAATTACCTGGCTGTTTTCTACCAGGAGGTGATCAAACCCCTAAGGATAGGGTCTTCTGATTTGGGCCAGTGGTCAGACAGGAGGTGTGACTATAGCTGAGGCAGGTAAGGGGACCCAGAGCACAGGAGTGCAGGAGTGTCAGCCTTTGCAATTGTCTAAAAGGTTTGAGGTTCTTTCAGCTTGTTTGGATGAGAGTGGGGAATGCAAGGTGGATGAACTGACTGGCCATGGCTCTGTGGTATAGAAAGCCATTCAAGTTGGGGGAGCAAAAAGGAATGTAGTGATGTTAGGGTACAGTATAGTGAGGGGGATTGGCACTGTTCTCTGTAACAAAGAGCAAGTGTCCAGATGGCTGTGTTGCCTGCCCGGTGCCAGGGTTTGGGACATCTGCTCAGGGCTGGAGAGGAACTTGCAGTGGGAGGGGGAGGATCCAGTTGCAGTGGTACATGTAGGTACCAATGACGTAGGCAGGATGAGGAATGAGGTTCTGCATACTCAGTATGAGGAGTTAGGCACCAAATTAAGAAGCAGATTCTCAAGAGTAATAATCTCTGGATTATTACATGAGCCAAGTGCAAATTAAAGGGATATTTCAGAATACACAGAATAGATACATTCCAATGGAGGAAGAAAACTTCCAAGGGGAGGACCCATATCTGTGATTAACTAAAAAAATTAAAGACAGCATCAAACTTAAAGAAAAAGTATATAATTACACAACAACAGGTGGCAAGTCAGAAGATTTGACAGGATATAAAGAACAACAAAGAATGACAAAAAAGATTAATACAGAGGAAAAAATTAGAGTATGAGAGGAAGCTAGCTAGAAATATAAAGACGGATAGTAAGAGTTTCTATTGATATTTAAATAAGAGTTTAAAAAAGTGAGCATTGGTCCGAGAGAAAGTGAGTTTGGGGAATTTAATGGAAAATAAGGAGATGGCAAATGAATTGAACAGGTATTTTGCATTGGTTTTCACTATATACAAGAGGATACAAGTAACATCCCAGAAATAGCTGTAAATCAGGAAATGGGAGGGAGGAACCCAGGAAAATTAAATCACCAGAGGGGTGGTATTGAGCAAATTGTTGGGGCTGGGTGCTGACAAATCCCCGGATGCTGATGAATTTCATCCTGAGGTCTTGCAAGAAGTGTCAATGAGATAGTTGATGCATTGGTTTTAATTTTCCAAAATTCCTTAGATTCAGGGAAGGCACCATTAGATTGGAAAATAGCAAATGTAACTCCTTAATTCAAAAAGGGAGGGGGACAGAAAGCAGGAAACTACAGGCCAGTTAGCCTAACATCGGTCATAGGGAAATGTCAGAAGCAATTATTAAAGATGTTATAATACTTAGAAAAATTCAAGGTAAACAGGCAGAGTCAACATGGTTTTATGAAAGGAAATTATTTTTAACCAATTTATTGGAGCTTTTTAAAAGGAGTCACGTGTGCTGTGGATAAAGGGGAACTGGTGGAAGTACTGTACTTAGTTTTCCAGAAGGCATTTGTTAAAGTGCCACGTCAAAGGTTATTGCAGAAAATAAAAGCTCAAGGTGTAGGGTGTAACATATTGGTATGGATAGAAGATTAGTTAGCTAACAGGAAATGGAGGGTAGCCATAAATGGGTCTTTTTCTGGTTGGAAGTAAGTGGGCAGAGATCTGGCAAATGGAGTATAATGTGGGCAAATTTGAAATTGTCTATTTTGGCAGGAAGAATAAAAAAGAAGCATATTATCTAAATGGTGAGAGGTTGCAAAGCTCTGAGATTCAGTGGGATCAGGGTAACCTAATGCATGAATCACAGAGGTTAGTATGTAGTTACAGCAGGTAATTAGGAAAGCTAATAGAATGTTATTGTTTATTGTGAGGGGAATTAATTACAAAAGTAGGGAGGTTATGCTTCAGTTGTATAGGGCACTGGTGAGACCACATCTGGAGTACTGTGTACAGTATTAGTCTCCTTATTTAAAGAAAGATGTAAGATGTAAATGCATTGGAAACAGTTCAGAGAAGGTTTCCTGGACTAATACCTGGCATGGGCAGGTTGTCTTATGAGGAAAAGCTGGACAGGTTAAGCTTGTATCCTGTAGAGTTTAGAAGAATAAGAGGTGACTTGATTGAAACCGTTAAGATCCTGAGGGGTATTGACAGGGTGAATGTGGAGAGGATGTTTCCTCTTGTGGAAAAATCTAGAACTAGAAGTCATGGTTTTAAAAATGGGATCACTCATTTAAGACAGAGATGAGGAGAATTTTTTTCTCTCAGAGGGTTGTGAATCTTTGGAACTCTCTTCCTCAAAAGGCAGTTGCAGCAGAATCTTTGAATAGTTTGAAGGCAGAGCTGGATAGATTATTGATTAACAAGGGGGTGAAAGATTATTGGAGGTAGGCAGGAATGTGGAATGGAGGTTACAATCAGGTCAGCCATGATCTTATTGAATGGCGGAGCTGGCTTGAGGGGCTGAGTGGCCTACTCCTGCTCCTAGCTTGTATGTTCGTATGATTCAGTGGACTTTCACTTAGGACTCCAAAGCAGGGATTCAAGGTCATGGGAAGGGAAACAGCACCCTACTGATCGGTGCTGATGAGGCCCTCCTGTCACCCTTGACTCATGTCCCTAACTCTGAAATAAACTTTGCAGCCCATTTGATGTGTGACACATGACTCCAGGCCTCTTGCCTGACAATTGCATGACGCACACCAAGGCCATTGCAGATGATCTCACATTTTAATATTGAAGGGAGAGATATACATGCGCCACGACACACGTGCCAATGAAAAGTTATTCATCTGTGAAATCCCTTATGTGATCATAGTGATTTATATTTCTGTTTGTGAGTGCTTCATCTTGGTGCTTGCCCCTCACTGGCAGCTGCATTGGAGGCAGGCTGCTAACTCTGATGCCCTGTCGGCCTTGATGATCTGGCTGGGCACTCCTCTGTTATCGCGGTGTCCTCAGGTGTGACGGTCACTGGCAGAAGAGCTGAGGAGCTGCTGCCAACATCAGGAGCACCCTGAGATGAGCCCCTAGATACATGGAGCTGCAGGTCGTCCTCCAGCATGAGGTTGGTTTGAACGTCCCTGCTCACCATAGATGGACAGAACACCAGCAGTGTCACTAGGTGCCTCATCCATCTCTCAGACTGGCAGTTACCTGTTGAGTCACTGCCAGTGTGTGGGCTCACACCTGAGCGCAGCCGCAGAAACCCCTGATTCTGTTCCTGGAGCTGCCTCTCCAGGAGAGTCGCCACTCTCTCAATGGAGGAAGATGTGCATCCAGTGCTCTGAGCCAATGCAGTGCTCAAGCTCTGCATGGACTCCTCCAACATAACGATCATGGCACACAGACCCTCAGGGATTTCTGCCAGATCTTCATGCCCATTCCGCTGGACACCTAGGATCTGCTGCCTAAATAGTCAACTCCAGAGGTTTCTCATCTGCCTCGGGCTTAGCATTGTCCTGGTCTCCAGCAGTTCTCTGACTGCCAGCGTCCTGGTGACTCTGCCTCCACCAGCTCCTCAGGCGAGTGTGACGTGCCTTTCCCAGTGTGTACTGCCGTCTGCTCTGAAATGCATCTGCTGTATCTGTGCTAGTGTATGGTGCAGAGGGAGGATGTGACACGGGTGCATCAGGCTGTAGGTCATCTTCTGCTGTCAAGGGAGGGTCCTCATGGTCCTTCTAGGGTCTAGAGGATCTGAAGGAGAACTCGAACAGCATTATGAAGTCAGAGTGCGTGTAGTCTGGTTGCTTCACAGAATTGACATCTGGTTGAGCAAAGACTCCTGAATGAACGAGCAACAGGAATTAGTGGATTTCACCCGTCAGTCTTACAAACACTGCTTACATCTCTCATACTCTCCCCCAATCTCTTCCCTGTCCAATGCACTCACCCTCCTCCAAAACCCCTACCTTTCCATCATCAATGGACCTGGCTCCATGTTCTCATGTCATCTCGAGTACTTGCTCCTTCATCTGACCTAATATCAGGAGATTAGGGACATCACCGCCCATCTGTCCTTGCTTCTACACATTATGACTCCTCTTCTGTAATGACAAAACTGCTTTCATTAGTCCCCCCTCTACATGCCAGAACATCCCAGCCTCCCGCCCCCAACCCAAAGATGCAGGTTCAGGTGCCCATCACAATGCAGGAGCTGATCCTCACATACAGGCCAGTCATCTGATCTAATCACATGTAGTCTTTCAAGGCACAGGAATATGTGCCAATTTACATGTGGCATTTCATGCCCGTGAGTACCAACAAGTGCTGCCATCCACAAACGCATTTCGTTACAACTGGATCCAGTCCTCACCCTGGCAGAGTGCAGAAGGTCATTGAACCTCTTCCTGCACTTGACCTCATGTCCACTGATCAGCCACCTCTGTCTAGGCCTTCTTTGTTAAGAGTGGTGGCCTCCCCTTTCCATCTCACAGCACCAATATGTCACGTCGGGCATGCACAGGCACTCATTAGAAAAACAGGGACAGACTAGCTCCAGTCATTTCCATCCCGTCTGGCATGGCCTCCAGGTGCAGATGACATATTGCAGATACAATGTACAGCACAAGACTGAGAAAAGTAGTCAGACTCCTGGAAATTCAAAGCAGTTCCCTAAGGCTGCCAAACACCAATTGTCGTCATTCAGCGAGCTCCGATTTAAACCACCACCCCCCCCCCCCACCCCCCACCACCACCCCCGCCCGCACCTTCATTTGTCCCACTGCCCACCTTCTTCCCAGCCTTGCTGGCAGTGCTGAGCCTGTCTCCGTGTGCATTTCGCACTGGCTGACAGTTAAATGGCTTGCCAGCATGAAATTACTATCATGAGTTAATCACGGGCAGGAGCAGATTTCGTATCCACTTCCAATCCCGCCAATCACACTCCCGTGTCAAGCCTAAAACTCAGGGCATAGGAACAAAAGAAGGGTACTTAGCCCCTTCAGACTTCTTGTTTATTCATTTATGTGATGTGGGCATCATTTATGAGCTAATCTGTACCAGTGGCTTCAACCACTCTTTGGGTAAAGAAGTTTCTTCTGAATTCCCTTTTGGATTCCTTGGTGACTATCTTATATCGATGGCCTCAAGTTATGCTCATCCCCACAAGAGGAAATATTGTCTCTCTCTCTCTCCACTCTATCAAAACATTTCATAATTTTAAAGATTGTGAAAAGGTCACCCCTCAGCCTTTTTTTTCAAGAGAGAAGAGACCCAGTCTGTCAATCCCTTCCTGATCTGTATAGTCACACATTTATGGTATCATCCTCGTAAATCTTCTCTGCGCTCTCTCCAGTGCTCTACACCATTTTCATAATATGGTGACCAGAATTGTACACAGTGCTCTCCAAGTGTGGTTGAATCAACATTCAATACAGGTTTAGCATAACTTCCTGACTTTTCGATTCACCCAACATGTCTCTTTACGTGTTTTCCATATGTTTGTTTTAACTACTAACTGGCTGATCACTTCAACCATGTTCTTAAACAAAACTTTTCCAGTTCTTCTTTAGAAAGGAATCAATCAACAAGGCTAACTGCTTTTAATACAACAATTCCTGTTCATGTTTTCCTCAGTTGAGGAGTCTGATTCCTGTACTCATTTCCTCCAGTTCTGCAATCGTAGTTGACATAATCTACCGCTCTGATTGGTTTGAGGGTCTGAATCATTTTTTCCTGTTTTCAATCTTTAGAAAAATGTTCTACATGATTTAGAGTCCCTCTAGATTTACCTTTGCCATTTGTCTCTAAGCCTCTAGCAACATTGTTTTGAAGTAGTTTTTCCAAAAATAGAAACAATATTAGAAATAAACTTTCCAAAATAGAAAATAACCTGATTTGACTTATTATATTCTCTGAGCTTTAATTTTTATTAATTTATTCCATTAATGATTGTGTCACATCACCAGCTCTTTAACTTTACATTTTGTTTGCTATTTCAATTGCATCACCTAGATTCAAAATCCAACTCTCTTTACTTAGTCTAACCAGTTACTTAGATATTTTTAAAGAATCTCAGTAAACCTTATACCAGATCTAGAATAGGACTCTGCAGAATTCCAGTAGCTACCATCTACAAAATGAAGCTCTTTCTACATTTTTTTTCAATTTTCTATTGTCAAACAAATTTTAATTAAAAAATATTATTTCCTGCACATTAATCTTCTTTTAAAGTTACAAACGTTGAATTATCAAGTGCCTCCTCAAGATTCAAAATAGATTGTAAACTAGCTTTGTTCCATCTTAAGGAATTCCAATAATTCATGAGAATAACTCGTTACTTCTTTGTCCATTGCTCCTTCTGGTTGCTGTACTGTGACTGAACAGTTATATCAGCTCTGCAATCTTCTTTTCCTCGCTGTAATTCTTGAGTTCATGATTTTTTTTTGATCAGGGATTATTATTCGGTTTTCAGACACAGCCAGTGATTACACTTCTAAAAATACAGATCATTTCCTCTCCAATTTCTTCAGTGAATGTCAGGTATATACCATTGGTCTGGCTACCCTATAATTCATAGTAGGAGTAGGCCAGTCAGCCCCTCAAGTTTGCTGCACAATTCAATAAGATCATGGCTGATCTCATTGTGGTTTTAACCCCACTTTCCCACCTGACCCCCTAAAACCCTCAATTCCCTTTTCAATGAAAAATCTGTCTAATTCAGCTTTGAATATATTCAATGACCCAGCCACTGCTCTCTGTGGAAAAGAATTCTAAACACTTATGGCCCTCAGAAAGAAGAAATTCCTCCTCATCTTAGTCTTAAATGGGAGACCCATCATTTTTAAACTGTGCCCCCTAGTTCTAAATTACCCCTTGAGGAGAATATCCTCAACCAAAACTACATGGTCTAATCAATGCCCTGTATAGCTGAAACAAAACTTCCCTTCTTTTATAACTTTGCATTCAATTAATTCGATATCCAAAGGACATGCAGATATTGATATTTCAGAAGCAACTTCAGAATGGAGATGTTTCTGTTGAGGCAAGATGCAAGTCTTGACCGAAGCAGTCTTTTCAAGTGCAGGAAATGCAACAACAGTGAGTTTATTATTCATAACAAATGAAACTTAAATCAGGAAGTGCACACAACTCAAGCGTGTCAATCAATAAATAGGAGTAGTACTGATAATGGTATATGAAATATTAGTCACAGTTTGTGTGATGCTCGGTTTCTCTTTTATAAATGACTGCATAGATTATTTTTGGTGGTGTTATTGGGTCAGTATTGGTCTGCCTGTTGACTGGAAACATGAACAGAAAGGAGAAGCACTTGAAGGAATTGAATGTTGCAATTAGATTAGGCATCCAACCTTTTACCTTTGTGATTTGGTTTCAAAGATGACCCAGACAGCCAGCATGAAGTCTCCTTGCCCTGCCACCCCATGACCTACATTGGGCTCCTGGTTATTGTAGTAATTGTAGCTTTAAGAAATGTAATGATTGTAGCTTTAAGACTTATTGTGTTGCATAGTATCATGTGACAGTGTGAACGAATCAGCTCTAAGCACGGGGAGTTCTTCTTCTAGTTTTGGAGCTTGATGGAAGCATGTAACTGCCACTGCAGCCTGTAAATAAAGTCCAACGTTTCCAATGAGAAACCTATCTGGAAAAATCAAGTCCATAACAAACTGGTGACAAGGATGGGATCTGAACCCATGCATGCATAATGTCACGTGATGCTATACAACACAATAAGTCTTAAAGCTATAGTCACTCCATTCCTTAAAGCTATAATTATTACAGTTATGCAACATCTCAATTTTAAAATTCTCATTCTTGCTTCCCTCCATGGCCTCACCCCTCCCTATTCAATTCATCATCTTCAAAGTGGGGAAATTTGAATATCAGAGTAGAATTCAGTGGAAATATTAATATTCAGCAGGAGATAATTAAGAATCAGACACCCATCTACAAAACCTTCAAATTCCAAATGCGGAATGATTGTTTCCCTACCTTACAGCTGCTTATAGGGTCAGGGAACAAAGGGAAATATTCACTGCAGGTACAATGTCTTTCTCTTTCTTTGTATCTCATTTTACATTCTCTTGAATCTTGTGCCAAAGTGGATTGCAGCAGATAACCAATTAAAGTTCTGCTGAAGAATTTGTGATGATCCCTGTGGAGGCCAATAACTTTTAAAAGGAAATGAATTTTCAAAATGATTTCGCTTCTTAAGACTTTAACTGTAACAAACTAAAATCAACATAATTAACAGGCAACAAATACATTAAACTAAAGAGAAAGGTAACTTTTGCATTCACTAATGAACAGAGCCAAAGTATGTCTTAAACACTTTCATGCAACTCCACGCTTCTGGCCAATAGCTAACATTGCAGGAACAGTCCCATACTAACTCCCAGCTCACCAGCGGAGGTTCACTTCTCCCTGCTTGGCCTGGTCGAAACTTCCAGCTTCCTTTGACAATTGTTCCACTCAACCTGAGTTTTCCCAGATATGATTACCACTAACAAGGCACAACTTGGCGGCTCTTCAGCTCTTTAAATCTTAAGGATTCCCGACTGCTCTGTTCCATTTACTTTGAACAGAAACCGTACTCTCAAGAGCATCCTGTTTGGTTGTTAACACAAAAACAGTTCCTCCCACAGCAATATCCTCTTGGCTTCTGCATCTCAAACAACTGTCCTTTTCCTGTGAGATCTTGTGAAAAGGTGTTCAAACTCTCACCCCTCTTCAACGAAATCTGTTCGAGTTTCTCTCCCTATGGCAACAAAATGACTTGGGCATGTTTTTGAGCTGAGGTGTTTATCTGGAATTCTCAGGTTTACATGAAGTTACGTTAAGTTACGTTTCAAAACATAACCGTCTTGTAAAGTTCAGCGCTCATGACATATTTAAAACTTCTTAATTCCCATCACCAATCAATGAAGAGCTCTTGTTTGTAATGTCCAGATTCTACAGGATCCGGCAACCCCAAACACCCGCCCCCTCCCTCGCCCCACTACCACATCCCATTAGATTTTACTCATTGTGAACCAAAAGATGTAGTGATTGAATTTATTCCAGGCTAAGGTGGATAGATTTTGATAGACAAGGAAATCAAGGGCCGTGGGGAGCAGATGGAAGGGTGAAGTTGAGACCACAATCATATCAGCCATGATCTTATTGAATGGCAGAGCAGGCTCGAAGGACCAAATGGCTTACTCCTACTCCTAAGTGCTATATTCTTATGTTCCTCTCCTAACCCCACTCTCCACTGCCCACTCTATCCCCCTCCTACTCCACCTACCCCCATTGCCTGCCATAGCCCCTCTCTTAGCCTCACTCCCATTGCCCTGCCTGACTCCTCTCCCTGCTTCACCTCGATTTCCCACTCTAGCCCCTCTGCTACCCCACTCCGGCCCCATTACTTGCTCTATCCCCCTCCTAACCCACTCTTGCCCTATTGCCCACTCTAGCCCCCCTCTTAGACTCACCCCCATTGCCTGGTCCTACTCCGCACCCTGCTTCACCTCGAATTCCTGCTCCTGTCCCTCTCCTGTCTCTTCATTCGCCTGCTGTAGCCCCTATCCTATCTCACACCCAAATCCACTCTAGCCCCTCTCCTGACCTTCCTTCCATCATAAGGTCAGAAGTGGAGATGTTCGCTGATAATTACACAATGTTCATTCGCGATTCCTCAGATACAGAAGCAGTCCATGTCCAAATACAGCACACTTGGACAATATCCAGGCTTGGGCTATAAGTGGTAAGTAACATTCACACCACAAAAATGCCAGGCAATGACCAACTCCAACAACTCCCCTTGACATTCAATGGCATTACCTTTGCTGAATTCCCCACTATCAACATCTTGGGGGTTACCATTGACCAAAAACTGAACTGGACTAGCCATATAAATACTGTAGCAACTTTGGCATCCCATCCACCACCTTCAACATTCACTCCCTCCACCACCGACACACAGTGGCAGCAGTGTGTATCATCTATGAGATGCACTGCAACAATTCACCAAAATTCCTTCGACAGCACCTTGCAAACCCACGACCTCTAACACCTGGAAGACAAGGGCAGCAGATATATGGGAACACTACCAACTGGAAGTTCCCCTCCCATCCTGACTTGGAAATGTATCACTGTTCCTTCATTGTCACTGCGTCAAAATCCTGGAAATCCCTCCCTAGGGCAGCTCACTACGTGTGGGATGGGCAATAAATGCTGGCCTAGGCAGTAACGTCCACATCCCACACAGGTGCTCAACAGTCTCCAACATCAATGCGTGATCTGTCCATGGAGCCAGTAACCAGCTGCTGATGCCTAAAGTGGAAATGAAGTGAGACCTGAGGCCCAATTTCAGACCAAGACAAATTTTCCCCCAAAGTCTTGTTAATCTAAAATAATCAGGAGGCAGAAATCAGACATTTTAAAGGAGAAAAACAGTTTCTACCCTCAGTTCTTTTCCATCTCATCTCTTTTTTTATTATTCATTCATGGGATGTGGGCTTCACTGGCTAGGCAAGCATTGATTGCCCATCCCAAATTGCCCTTGAGAGGGCAGTTAAGAGTCAACAAGATTTGCTGTAGGTCTGGAGTCACATGTAGGCCAGACTAGGCAAGGACAGCAGATTTCTTTACCTAAAGGGCATTAGTGAACCAGATGGGTATTTACAACAATCAACAATGGTTGCATGGTCATCAATAGACTTTTATTGAACTCAAATTCCACCATCTGCTATGGCAGGATTTGAACCCAGGAATTACCCTGGGTCTCTGGATTACTAGACCAGCAACAATATCACTACGCCATTGCCTCCCCCTTAATACCATAATCATAAAAAGTTATTCCAATAATGACCACATTTGCAATGTGTCAAGAAAATATAATAATTTTCATAATATTATTGTGCTTTATTATGAAGGTAGGTTAATAGTGGGGTTTGGATTAGTTTCCCTGTGTGGATGTGTGTATGTGGGAGATTTAATGGAATTGAAGACAGCTGGTCTGGAGCTTTTGAGTTATCAAAAGGGAAGCTAGGTTTGAAAGGCTAAATACATAAACATGGCTGAAGTTTTAGAATGTGAGGTGTGAGGAACATATGCATTTTTTGATAAATTAGGTTAGTTTGAATTTCAAAACGATGGTAATATGTTACACCTAGCCATAAGAAGCTAAGCCCAACAGTGTGTTTATTTTTCCCAAAGGCTACTGATAACATGAGTACTATGAAAGATTTATATTATGAGAAAAGCAAAGTTGCAAAGACATATTGAAACAATAGAATTTACATTAAAAAGGGAGAAACATGTATAAAGGAGATGAGGTTATGTGTAAGGAAGAAAGTATTCTAAGATCTAACACAAGTGTGAAAAGCCTTCAGCCTCTATGTATCAAGTTGCTGTCTACAGGAATTGAAGCTAAGAAAACTCACTTTGAATATTACTATACAGGGTATTATGTGCTTTGCCTCAGTCTGTTGAAATTTATTTGTTTTTACTGTTGCCTTAATGGAGGTGTAACTGGAAGTCAGATTAATTATGGATTTAGGAGTTATTATCGTAGTAATTTGTAGACCTATGTAAGTGCTTAAAGTCTTTTCTTCTATTAATAAATGTTTAATTTAGTTTTGTAAAAAAAAAACCTCAAAGACTCAGTGGACTTATTACTACTGAATTCAAGACACATATCTCAAAATAAAATACAAATTGCAAAACAGTTGTGGCAGCTATTTCAAGTTTCCCCCTGGGATTTGAGAAGCTCAGCATTTACCATCCACTATGCCATAACATATGGTTGTACTATTATCTGAGATTTTTAGCACCAAGCTAAGAATTCATGCATTTCACAACTCTTGCAATATGGTTCTAGTCTCAGGATATATTAGTATTTAAACCTCTGGTTGAAGAGTTTTTAAGCACATATCTTAGCTGTTTCAGTATGATCCACTGAAGATATTAGAATGTTTTATCACCACTGTGTCAATTCTAGAAGATTGAAATGTCTATCAACATATTTTTGAGCAACTGAGGAGAGCTCACAGTGCAAACCTTAATCAATCCCCATATACATTTCACTGAAGAAGTTTGCTGATGGCATCATTGCATAATCTTGCTCAACAGTAAACAGTTGAAAATAAATGGACTTTGAAATAATCACACATTTTATTTATCCAATCACATGAGAGCTTTCTGGTTTTTAATGCTTATTTTTTAAGTGGAATCTTAAAGGGGGAGGTGTTTATGGAGGGAGATCCTGAATGTAGATGATGGAAGGTACTGCTGCCAATGGTGAGAGGATGGGAATGGGGAATTAAAAATGTTTAAATGCTCTCTGTTATTTCAAACTCTGCCATAAGCTGTGGACTGCTGTTCCATCAGTGGTCCCAGATTATAATCATAGTCATGCAGCTCCAAGAGATGGAACATAGCATTCTTTGATCTGATGAAGAGTTTACACCTGGAAGAAAATAGTCACGGTTCCTCGAAATGGCCTCACATATTATTTGCCGACTGATTCATCCTAACTTAGACAGTTAACAGAGAAAGCATAATGTAATTTAAAACTATTTATTATTGAGTAGGTTTGTAAACATTGTGATCTGACCTTCACCATGTCACATGAGAATAAATTCTATTTAGAAGGGAGACCTTATTCCATAGATATTAAAAATGTTAAGTATGTCTTAGATCTGC